>NW_009213561.1:27017-55603 GCF_000690835.1 Fulmarus glacialis | reverse complement strand
AAAGAAAATGCCTTGAAATGTAAAAATAGAGGGATAACGTAGTGTTGTAGGTGTCAGACCGATATCCATCACTGTGAGAGGTTTAATATCTTTATTTTCATTTTATTCTAATTGATGAGCGAGTCTGGTGTTTGAAAAGCCCTAAATTACAGATGCTTATGTGATGGAATAGCTATTGTCAGAGTATGGAGAAAAACGGCACCCTATTGTTGCAGTCTGTTAAAAATGATTTGTTGAAAATTGACTTTGAATGTTTGTACTCGAGGTCAGAGTTCCCTTTAGAGGGCTCATACTTCCATAGAAATGTCTAGAATTGCCACAGATATGCCTTGCTATTAAAGGAATGATTTTGATATAAATACTTACCTGGCAGTGCTTTTGATTCATTAAAATGGGAAAAATAAATGGAGCAAAACAGCTGGGACAATTTCTAAGTAAATTCATCAGTCATTCAGGAACTATGCATTTAAAATACCTATAAATAATAGAATGCTCCATCTAAATGGAAGCCTTTTATTGATGTGTAAGTACAGTGTCACCCTGAAATTTCTTTTTTAACTTATCACTTCCTGGTGTTTAGAATCAGATCAGGCAAGTTATATTATTTCTACTTTTTCAACTTTATTTTAACAACATTATTTTGTATGGTGTGTGAAATGAAATTGATACATACAGTTGTTAAGCTTTAAAATTACTTTCAGGTAGTAAATAATTGTTTTGGAAACTCTGTGCCTTCACTCAATTTTTTAATATTATCTTGGGGACTGACAAAATAATAGGATAACTTTGGTGTTTTGCCATTGGCACTTGTAAATCCCCTTTATTCATATTTTCACAATATATTGTATTTCTTTAAATACCTTCTTTTCCCTCTGACGATGTTCATGGTACTGCTGAGCCTACAAAAGAAGACAAGATGATGGAAACAGGGACAGTGAAATACTGAGAACCCAGGTTTTGCTTTTTATTATATATGCTTAGTTCTCCCAGGTTTATAAGGAATAAATAAATTGTTTATGTATACATAAGGAAACAAACATTTAGGGTTTTTTAAAATTTTGTTTTAATAGATAAAAAGATGGCCTATCACAAAGTGAATGCAGACCAGAGAGCACAGGGGCACTCTCCGTACCTGGACAACGATGAGCTCCAAGCCACAGCGCTGGAACTGGAATGGGACATGGAAAAAGAGCTGGAGGAGCCTGGCTTTGACCATTTCCGACTGGATGGTGCGGTCCAGCATCACCTGGGAAACTCGCAGAGCCCTGACCTTGATCTGGAGCCCATCCAGCCATCATCTTCTCCAAAGGGAAGATTCCAGCGGCTTCAGGAAGACCCTGACTACATCTCACACTATACGAGACAGGCACCAAAGAGCAACCGCTGCAATTTTTTTCAGATACTGAAAGTATTTTGCACTGCTTTGATTTTATTTATTTTTGGAATTGTGATAGGATATTATGCACGCAAGAAATGCCCTTCTCCCCCAACGTCTCAAGAACCAAATAACCTTCATATCTACCATGAAATTCTCAAGGAAATCAAAGCTGAAAATATTCAACAGATTTACAGGTATGTACCTTGATGTGTTTTTGTCTAAATGCAATCAGGTGCCAATGTTAAGACTTCTTGTGATTTGTTTTATGTGGAATCTTATTTACAAACCTTGACTTTTTCTTCGTGTTCAGTTTGCTTATGATGCTTGGGGAGCTTTCATAAACATACATGAAAGTAGAGTAATTTTCAACAACGTGGATTTGTGATAGTGGTTATAGTTTTTGCTTTAATAACATTCTATTGCTAAATATATTAATACTAGTTTTAATGTACATGAATTGAAAAACATAGATAATTCAGAGTTAATAGAAATACAGATGATAGACCAGCTGTCTTAGATCCAGTTGATTGTCAAATAACGTTGTCGAAAAGCAAGATTTTAGATGGTGTTTTGTAATATTTGGTTCTTTAAGAAATCCCCATCTAATCTCTGGCAAATAAGTGAATCATGGCTTTTGTTTTTCAATCTATATGGTGAAGTAAACCTTTAGTCTTTCCCTCTGGGTTTAGGAGAGAAAAATTGAACTCTGAACTCTGAAAGACTGTGATTTTTTTTTTTTTTCTTTAGTACCTGTTTTATGAATATAAAATGTTGTAAAATATCTACTGACTGGGTTTGATTTTAATTTTTTTTTTTTTTCCGATGTGGAATCTTTTCACTGCTTTGAAAGTTTATGTAACAAGTTCGTATCAGAGTATAATCACTTTTCTGTAGCAGTGAATGTGGAAGAAACTAGATTTTCCTGCCAACTTTTGAAAATTATTTCTGTATGAGGGGGCAGATGAGCTTATTTCTGGCTTCTGGAACTGCAAGTTCCTTTTTCATGGTAAAGGAAACACATTGCAGATTTTTTTGATCGGTACCAGTTCAGAAGCAGCAGAACTTACATACCTGAGGTTAGAAAGGATTGTTGTCATGGATATCCAAAGAATTGTTCTTGAGTAAATCAGAAATACATTGAAAGTAACCACAGAAGTCTTCTAACATCATTTGTCTTTTATTATATTTGCTAAACCAAGCTTAAAATCCTGAAGCGGTTAGTACCATGTTTTGAGCAAACACTGTTACTAAATTCAAGGGAAAAAACAGGTTTGAAGGATTTCCTGTCAGTTTTCATGTGCTGAACTGACTCTACTTTATACAAATCTAATTATTTTCATAATGGGAAAGGGTATAGGTGATGAAAAATGTTGATTCTGAATGGTAAAAAATTAACCTCTGTCTTCTCAGAGAGTAAATTGAACTGAATTCTGTCATTAAGGCTTAGTCATGAACAAAGTATTGGAATAAGCTAAGCCCTACTGATGGGGCATTACACAAATTACAGCAAACTGCAGAGAACTCTGTCAGTCTCAGGATAATACTCCAATTCTTTGTGTTTGGGGACTGGGAATCATTTGCCATTTTATTATTTGAGAGGGTGGTTTAAAGACATGCCTTTTCAAACTCTTCATCACTTTTCAAACTATTTCAGCTGGCTGTTAGGGTATTAGTGAGAATCTGGACTTTAGGTAAAATGAATTATAGGAATACTTTGGAACTTAAAAAACTTACATAGCTGCTGTCCTTTAATTAACATAACTCTTAGCATTTGGTAATTTTTTTCTACGTGATACCTTGATTTCAACAAATGTGGTCAAGCATTAATTCAGCTACCTATCAATCCTGTATATAAGTATATAATCAATGCTTTTAGTATACCGCATTACCCACAAGATTTTTCTTAACCCGACATTTTGATCTGAGACAGCTTTTATCCCATGTTGTGTTAAGTTGCTTTCCCTCAACATCTGTTTGGCAAGAGTCAGAGCTACTGCAATGAAACCTGCATCGGTGTAGCCCCACAAATATAGAACATGCAACATATGTTCTTTGGGGGAAAAAAAAGCCCAAACCTGACAAAATCAATATATGTTATTATAAGACTTCTTTCAATATAATATTCTTCGAGTTACTAGGAATAAGCGGCAGCTGCTTAGCTTGCAATTTCTAAATGTAACTGAGAATGACATTAATTTAATTTTCTTAGCTTACTACTTAGATCAGACTCAATAATGGTAAGGGATTTTGCTAACAGTCCTGATAAAGGAGTTAGGAGAAAAAATGTATAAAAGATGCAGCAGTGCCAATCCTATCGCCAAAGCAGGCACCACCTTCATGTGCTTGGAGATCTGGAGTGGGAACTTTCTATTGGGATGAAATCTGCTGCGGTCAGATGAAGCTTTGAGGATTGGGACCCTCTGGGCTTCTAAAGAGGTTGTAGATGGTGCACCAGGGCACTTGTGTTGATTTTGCTGGGATTTGGACTGGATTCTGTGTGAGTTGAATGAACCCTCTCTGCCAATCTGTGTTAGGAATGGAGGATCATGTAGGATAATAGCGGTTTGTCTGCACAGTTTGCTGAAATGGGAGATGCAGGCGTTCCTGTCCAGCTTCTCCGTTGGAGGCTCTTGGTGAGAGCTCACGTGCCGCTCTTCTGTCAGTCCCGTACTGGCCACCTACATCAGCCAGGTCCGTGGTGAGCATTTTTCCCAGCAGACGTACTAGAAATCATTAGGTAAGAAAAGTCACTATGTTGGCTTTTATTCTTTCAACTTTTCACCTTGCTTCCCATGAAACATCAAATGCTACAGAAATTTAGTGCAATTTGGCACGGTTGTAATTACTGGCCTTGGCCAAGTTGCCTAATTAATGATACAGCCTAAGTAAAGATAATCTCTGTGAGCCTTTTTGAACACCTCCCCCCACCCCCTGTAGGAAGTGCTTACAATGTTGACGATAAGAAGTAGGAATCAGTTTACTCCTCATGTTTCAAGAGGTGCCTGAAAGGGGGAGAGGAGTCACCACAAAAAACTGAAGAGTTTTCCTCACCCTGCACAGTGCATTTTACATGCTGACAAAAATTAGGACAAATTTGTTAATAGTATTCAATCAGTAAGTCTAACATTTTAGGAGTGTGAATACTAAATTTGCTCAGATAAATATTTATAAGAGAAACAACCTGCTCCATAGCACGGGCAGAGTCAGAACTGGTAAAAACAGACATAATTCTGCAAACATCACTGAGCTGGTAGGAATCCAGTAGTATTATGTCTGTTTGTGCCATGAATATGACTTCTCTTCAGTTTTCTCTTGGAAGATATATGAAGAGGTTTTAGTTCAAGTCTGGTGTAACTTAGCTCCCACAAGCCTTCAGGGTGAATAGGAGAAAGGCATAAATCCCACATCCAAAAGAGACCAGGTAGAAGTTGAGATAGAGAATACCTCGGGCACTGTTTAAAATTATATCCGTAACCAGCAGAATTTACCAGGGCAACACAGATGGACAAAGCTGGTAAAATTTATAGGCTGGAAGTAGGCTGTGTCCTGGGACACCTAGGTTGAGACTCCATGGCAAGATTGAGTTCTCGGAGCCCTTTTAGAGAGAGTGTGTCAAGAGGGCACAGCTGGAGAGTAGTTAGCTGTGCTTTGAGTCCACGGTCTTGCTCCCTGTGGAATGTGTCTGCGTCTCTGAAGTATAATTATTAGAATAGGGGAAGTCCTGCTTTTAAAAGCGATGAATGTGTTTAGATGTGGAAGTCTCTAAAGTTTATAATAAATGCTTAAGGTCATAAGAGGCAGACTTTCAAAAATACAGAAACACCCAACAATTTTGCTAAGCACACTGCTGAATTCTCAAAAGTAAATGAGCCCAATTTTCAATGAAAGCTGATATTTTTAAGCTACTTCTTAAAATGGGATTCAGATTTCTAATATCACGTAAGTGCTTTTGAAAATTCATCTGTTTTTTTCTTCTCGCTGTGTTAAAAAGGGGAATGCTAAAGAAGTATATCTTTATCCTGTTGTTGTGCATCTGCCAGATGCAGGTTAGCTATCCAATGGTCATTACCACATAACTGAATTATTCAGCAGATTTGTGTTTATGATAAGTAGATTTATTTATTTATTTATTTATTCCCCAAATTAAAGATGAGCGTGCCATTTGTGCTGTGTAGTGTCCCCTCTGCCTCCTGGGTGTTTTTTTTTCCTTGCCCTACCTTCAGGAAAAAGCAAGGGAAAAAACCTGAGACACCTTGGTCTGGAGTTAGAGGGAGGATTGTCACTGACTTCAAGGTTACTGTCACTGACTGTCAAGATTTTGGTCATCATATGTGTTGCTAAGCTTTTGTATTTTAGAACGGTAAACATTTGAGTTTTGTGCAAACTGAACTTCGTGAGTGTTTTCAATTAAGGTTTGCGTTGAATATTATTAACAAAATCTAAAGGGACAAGATAATGAAAGCACAAAAAGTAGCAGAAATACAGTCTCTTCAAAGACCTCTAATATTGTAATAACTACTGCTATCCAAGTTGGCATCTTTTTCTTAAAAAAAAAAATGTTGTGTTGCATGTTTAATGCTCTGGAGTGCAGAGCATTTCAGTAGGGGAAATACGAAAGGTGGTATTTTTATTTTGTATGAAATGATTTCAATTTTGTTTTTCCAAAACCAGGTAAAAATGAAACGATCCAAGTTTGTTTGGAAAATGTGGTGCTATCATGTTTATTTTATAGGAAGTTATAATTTTGGGCTTGATTTCTGTAAATTAAACTGGTAAACAAAGATTCATGTTGAATAGTGAGTGTAAAGAAAAATGGACAGTTGTGTTGATGTCAATGATAATTCTAGCTATACCTTATTTATCAGAATACTTAATTCTCTCAAACACTATTTTTAAAATTCTAATAGCCTTATACTGTGTAATTCCTTTCAACAGCCGTATGTCTCGGTTACTATCGGATTCACGGTCCTCTTGGATACATTTTTCCATGATTAAGACTGGGGAGCCACAGACAGAAGAGTCTTTGCTTTGCTCTTCATCCAGTCTATAGGGCAGCTCCTACATTTCAACTCTGCTTTTCATCCTGTATATTCTCACTCAAATGCTTTCTTCACTATCATTTTTTCCCCCCTCGAGCAATAGGGAGGTTTAAATCCTTTTGTAATACATCTATTTGTAACTAACTGTCCTTTGGAGGCATATCTGTTCCTTCTTCCAGCTGGTAATATCACCTGCAGAATCTCACAAATCCATCTCTGGCAAGAATTGATTTGTCACTGGTGCCTGGTGCCATCCATAACTTAAGCTTAATTCTTCAAAGGGCTTTGGGAGAGTAGACAGCAACCGCTCTCCTATGTGGTCATGGCCAAAGAAATAAAAGTGCCTATGCAGTGAGAAAAGGAGTTTACTTGTTTTTTCTGAAAGTGAAGTCAGAAACTTCCATACCCAAGTGTTTCTTGTCCCTGATCAGTTATAATGGTACTGTTAAAACTCTGGAGCTTCACAGGGTAAAGCCTGTGAAACACAGACCTAACTAGCATAGAGAGCCCAGAACTTCTTGGAAAATTTCAGTTCTGGATATTTGGACTGAATTAAATTTACAGGCTGCTGCTTGGCAAAATTGACTCTCCTGTCCCAGGAATGAGAAACCGTGGCAGGAGCAGAGCCTCTCGTTCTAAAGGAAGGGTATAAGGAGAGAAAGAAGGGCTCTGGTGACTGCTTCCCTTAGGAAAGACCCATTTTGTCCCTACTCCTGTTAACAGCTACTGTTAATTAATAGCTACATACTGACATCTACGTGGCTGATGGTAGCAGTCTGCTGGCCTAGACCACTGCTCACTTTACTTGTGATCTGAGCAGTTGTCTTTGTGTCCCCTGTACACAAGCAAATTCTGTTTTTTGTCATGCCAACTGTTGAAAAATGCATTGCCAAAAGCAAATCTCAGTGGGGACTCATCCTGTTCCCTCCTCTGTGTATCAGTCTCAGATATTTAATTGTCTTGCCATAAAAAATGCAAGTATTAAATCTAGTTAGACTAAGTCTGAAGTCCTGCCTACTACATCTTTAGAAATGGATGTCGGCACGTTCCTCGGTAACTGGGAGCTAAGCGAGCTCTCCAGATTTATTTAATTCCCACACTCTGTGTAATCACTTGGGATTCTTTTTATTCACATGATAATTTTGAATGTGTATTTATAAGTACAAAGCCCCTTTTGAAAGGAGATAAGAGTAATATCAAACAAGTGAAAGTTCCCACTTATCCTCCTGCTACCTCCCCAGCAAAGAATGGCTCTGAGAACACGGGGAGGTGTCTTTTGTGGAAGAAAGATGCCCTGCATGACCCGAGCGGTATCTGTGGAACAGCCACTTGATAAATTTAGGCTCCAGATACCCACTTATGTCAAATACGATTTTTTTTAAATCAAAAAATAGGTTATATCTGTACTTCAGAGGTATTAATAGAAAGGCTTGTCTGTTTTATAGTTTGCTTTGGCTTCATTCAATTTGCCTCTTTCCCCCCCCCCCCCCTTTTTTTTTTTAATTTGCCAAACATAGCTCTTCCATTTGTTTTTCTGTAGATGAAAGAAGGAAGCATTATATTGATATAATGCTTGACAAGGAGGTGTAAGTTTATTCCTGTTAGGGTCAGTTACAGCATATGCTTATAAAATTTGAAGAAATGTCTTAGCTTATGGTTTACTTAACATTATAAGGACATGTTTCAAGTCCACCATGTGGTTCACTGAGAACAGTTTTTGTTCTCGGTTGGTTATTTTTTTAATGGTACCCATAAAGATATATTGATTTTTAGATGTTTGATTTGGGAAATCATTTACAGTGAAGTCTGATTTTTGTATTATAACTATATGCCCTTTGTAAATGAAGTACACAGTGTTGCCTTAAAATAATTTTTCTAAGTAATACACCAATGATATAGTAATGAATTAGATCCAATAAGCTGTATATTCACATTGGCATAATAAGTAATGAGTCCCTTGATAAATTTCCTTATCTGTCACAGTCCACATGAATGGCTTCTGTCTTACTGCTCCTTTCTCAAAAGCAACATATATTTTTTTGCTAGGGAA
This sequence comes from Fulmarus glacialis, assembly GCF_000690835.1. Lineage (NCBI taxonomy): Eukaryota > Metazoa > Chordata > Aves > Procellariiformes > Procellariidae > Fulmarus > Fulmarus glacialis. The sequence goes on along the minus strand of NW_009213561.1, from coordinate 47,136 downwards.
AATAGAAGGAAAATCACAATTGGGCCAACTTACCAGTTCAGAAACTCTTTAAAAGACAAAAAAAGTATTTTATTTTGCCTTTGAGATATAACAAGATAAAAGAGAGCTTGCCAGAAGTGAGACCTTTTCTCAAAAGAAGAGAAGCAGGAGGATTTGTGTATTGTATGTGATGTCCTGGGGTGGACATCATCTGTCATCGAAGTGAAAACTGATAATGATGCTTTTGAGTATTTTATTGTAAGTGTATCATTCCAGGATGTGTATTTTGTGGAAAAACAAAATGCATAGATGAGCTAATTAGGAATTTTTGAAGGTGTTTTTTAAAATTATTGTTACTGTTTAGGTTTTTTCCCATAAATCTGCCTTTTTTGTGGTACAGCGTCTGTTTCAATGCAACATTCACAGGCTCAGGGTGGAAATTTGAGAGGGGAAGATGGGGTACTGAGAGGTTATATGGGACGCAGGGGACTGAGGGTCACAGTCCTGTTCTGCATTAAGTGGCACAGGACCTGATGCCTGAACTTCTCCCATTGGAGTGCTTTCCTACACAACATCTGCGTGTTGGTACAGCGCCTCACATTTTCTGAGAAAAAGGAATGCTAGTTTTTGATAGGCTATAGAGTGTAAATGAATTTTGCTCTGATTACTTATTTTTGGATTGCATAATCTTACTTTTAAAATTACCTTGCCGAAATTGCCTCAAACTCATCATAGCAGAAGTGTGGTTAGGGTTTAGGGACAGAACCAATTTCCATGGCCATTAGCTATCTACCTCTTTACCATGACTGCTGAAAAGCGTGGGGCGATTTAGTCCCAATTAGAATAGCAATTCTGAATGGTGATAAGTACTACTTTTTCTAATAGACGATGAAATGAGCTGTGCCAGCATGGGTGAGGGAGTAATTTGCTACTTAAAGGTCTAGCATACCTCATTCTTGCCTGCTTAGGCTAATGGAGGGATCAGGGAAGGTCTGGTGATATCTTAAATCTCCCTGTTTGCTGGGCTGCCCGTGGGACTTCTCACTCTCCCCTTTGCCTGTAGCTGTTTGGAAAGCTCAAGATTTCAGGGGGTTGTTTCTGTTTCAGTATGACAAACTGGAACAGATGGCGAAACATCTATGGATTTTAAAAATCCATACCTTTTAAAAAACTTCTGGTGAGCGGTAGGCCCTGTACTTGACTTTACCTGAAAAACAGCAATACTTGGCTAGCCATTTCTGAGTGATTTGGACACTAATGCTGGCTAAAAGGCAGTATTTAGAGGCAAAAGACTTATTTATGTTGCCATCCATCAGTTTTATAGATGTAACCAAACCATATTTCTTCTAACAGAAAGAATCTGAAGGAAAAAAGCACATGGCCTGCTGAGATGACAACCAGCTTTCATTTTAGGCCAATTGCTTCCAATGGGGAAATACCAGAGGATGCAGAAATTGGACAAAGTTGTCCTTCACTGTCCAGTCCTTGCAACTCAATACAAGGAGAATCAGCAATTTTGGGTAGTGGTCCCAGGGGTGTACTTATAAAGATACTGAGAAACAAACCTTCCAGAACAAAACCCCTTAACAATTTAATTAGTGGCACTGGGTACACGGACTATCTACTAATTGCCTGAACAACTGCAAGAGTTTGCTCCTGCTGAGTTAACTGTATTGGCTCTCAACTTCTCAGCGATACAGTGTGCTCAGAGGGTGGCTGTTTTCTCGGAGGAGATGGTGGCACAGGGCATTGCAAAGAGTTCTCTTGTAAAATTTCTTAAGCACCAAACACTCGCAAATTCCTGTTTAGGATGCATCTCTCATCAGCAGAGTGTAAAACTGAAGTCTATTGGTACTCTTGAGATACGGCGTTTGAGTGGAGTGCTGCAATTCCATGGTATGCGCTGCAACAATTAGCAATTAGTTTCCTGCCTGTACACATAAATCAAATTAACAAAGCCTCGAGGGGCAAGAGTTTTCTCAGCCCTCTTTGGTGGTGCTTTGACGTCCAGTTCCCTACAGTCAGCACCTATGACAGCTATTTACTAGAAGCCTGCTAATAAGTCAGACTGTTACCAAATTTACTGGGACCAGCAGGACTGCAATTTGTTGTGCAGTATTAAGTTACTGTTCGTGCAGCATTCGTAACTGAAGGCTACTAAGCAGCATTGCTAGGAATCGATCAGGGATAATGAAACTGATATTGTCTGAATAATAATAAATTTTAATAATAGTCTTGTGCAGGAGTCTTGCATTAAAGGGCTTTTATTCTCAGTTCAATTCTCTTTGAAAGCTGATGAGTTTCTGAAGTGTAGTAGCTGCCACACTGAAACAAGTATGAAATGTATTGAAAAGCTGGGGCTTTTCCCAGCAATATTGGAACTTGTACGGTGTTAGACTTTTCAAAATTGAACAAGTTGGTTGACTTTTTTTAATTTCTAGAGTACTGTTTCTGGACAAGAAGTTAAATAATGCGGGACGTCTGTATGTATATCTGATTTTTCTCAGTGTCAGTAACGGGTAATCTTTAAACAAGTGAGAAGTCTCATCCTTCATATAAGCTGATGTTTCCCTTGGACACATGTAATTGGCACAAATTTACATACATATGATTTCCTGATGAACTAGTTCCTGTCCAAGTTAAAATACTGAGTCATACTCTGCTTATTTTGCGAGTATTTTTTCAAGGGTGAAAAGGTTGAAATATTCCAGTTAGATGGAATTTTCTCTATCCATTATCTTTTTCTTTTAGAAATGTCACTATCAAAACAAAGTGTTCAATGGCTCAGAAGTAAAATTGTTTCAAAATCTTGTTTCTTGGAAACGTCAAGATTTTTATTCCTAGTTGGGGAATTTTGTGCATGTGTGTTGACGTTTCCTGCCAAAGGTCCTCAACCAACTTAATGTCTTGATTTATCTTTTCTGAAAGTTGGTTACTTAACAGAATGAAGAAGATAACATTAACAGAAGTGACCAGATAACATTTGAGGGTTTTGTTCATTTTATCTTTTCCAATGGGTGCTCAAACTTCATTAGCCAGCAGGCTAATTAAGTGGGTTGTGTGAGGCTTAAGGGAAAAGGTTGCTATTGCTGTGGGGGTTAGGACCCCATCAAAGATTGACTTTTCTCCAGCAAATTTCAGAAAGCTCTTCAGAGAGGAGTTTGTATGAATTGTAGTATTTTTGCTGAGATCTGGGTCTAGAGAAAGGAAATAATTTGGCATGTCTTTTCCTTTGGGAGTTAGGGCGTGGATGAAGACTGATGTTGTAATTGTCCTATATAATACAGAATTGACCAAATGACCACAGTTTAGAAGTATGCTACCTTGACTCATCTATCCAATACTTGTGTTATGCTCTGTGTAATTACACGTTTTGCTTCTGTTCAAGTGACGAACTGGAGCCTATAGACTGGAGAAGCCTGGGAGTTCTCCAAAACGTGAAGAAGGGAGACAGTGGGAAGCAGAATTGATAGTTAAAAATGGATAAGGAGTCCATGAAAATGTCAGTACGCCTGTGATGGAAATTGTTTTCTTTGTTCCAGCAGGGCAGCTGTGATTTAGCAGAGAGCTCACGTATTTACAGCTATGATTGTGGTCGAGGCAGGAACATGTTCCCAGTGGTTCTGGAATCTGTTTCCTGTCCAAGGCTACGTGAGCCAACGCGGATGCAGTGCAGATTGAGACCATTTAATTATTTAAATAGCTGCTGAGTGCTATTTGCAAGCAAAAGGTGGTAGCTCTGGGAAGTTGCTTGTTTCATGGTCATTTGTTAGTAATAGTTATTGAATGCTTTTATTTTTAATAAATGCCAACCTGGGTGATGGGCCCTGTGATGTGCATTATTAAATAAATAGACAAGCTTAGAAAAAGGCCATATGGTCATGAATAAAGTTTCCATTCCCTGTCAACTATTTAGGGAACAAAGCAAGAAACTGAATTATTCATGATATGCTTAGTGCAAGGCAAATGGAACCTGCTGCTGTGTTGCTAGCAGTGCAAATAGTGACTTAAAAAATACAAATGGTTTTCTTCTGTATTATCATCCTTGTTTTTCTTTGCTAATATTTCTAGAAACTATGTAAGAAAATTAAACCCTGTGACAAAAAAGAGTTAAGTCTGCATAGTTCCTCAGAATCCTAGCACAGATGCTGTGGGGGATTTTGTTTCTAAATTATTCAGCCTATGTGCTAAAAAGATAGATAAGACATTGTGTTTTGAAGTTAATACAGGTATTCCTTTTGTTCTTGTGGAAAACTTTTTTTTTAATTGCAATAAGTTTTGTAAAGACTGTTTCCTATAGACCGAAAGAGATATATTTATATAGCTGTCTATTCATTTATATGGGGTTTTGTGCATATGTGAATACATAGATCTAATTTTGCATAGTAGCTGAAGTTCTGTCATTTACATACACTTCTCAAAACTGTCATATATTCTAGTGCTCAGTACCACTTCTCCCTGTGGTTGTGGCTGAAACCTGATTGCCGTTCTAATCCTAGGGCCAGAAATGCTTCTTGTATTCATAGTTCCTTTGAAACTCTAAGACCTCAAAATACTATGATGACTGTGTTATAAATGCCCAGAGAGTTATTAAGGACACAGTTCTGCACAGGAGGATGGGCCTCAACTCCTAATAAAGTTACTTGTTTAGCATTTGATGAGGAATAAATATAGGTTGGGGGGCTTATCTCATTCATATTGAAATAAATATTATATAAAATAAAAGATTAAGTTAGTTGATCACAGTGCAGAAATATTTCCACATGAAAACAGATACCTGGGCTTCTTAGTCTGGTGTGGGGAAAAAGTACAAGAAGAACCAATGGCTGAAAGATCAAGCATTAAATTAAAAATAAAACTACACAGCACAGATAACGTGATGAATGGAACAAATTTCATTATGAGTTTGTTATGTTGTTGGATGTTCTTTAACCGAACTGTCATTATAGCGTTCAACACAAGGCAAAATATATGTCTACGGCATAGAAAAGGCGAAATGAGATAATTTAGTGGTTTCTTTCTAATTTTTTTTCCAATCTCTGTGTTTCATCAGTCTTTTCAAAGATTTTATTGAAGCATACTGAGATCAGTCAAATTTGTTACACGTACAGGAAAGATCTTGGAGTGCAAGTTTGAAAACCAATAGTACTTTGGATGTGGAATAAGTTCCTCAGAAGGTAGCGCTGTTCTTTCATTTTCCTAATTATAGTGCAAGAACAACATGAAAAATTTTCCTACCCAGAATACGGATCCTCTTTTTTGAATTCCTCAAAGGAATAGGAATCTTTTTAAATAGGATTTTTTTTTTTTTGAAAACAAGGAAGTTCGGTCTGAATTTTTGACCACATTTTAAAATTACAATTAGCATCTGTGAACTGAGAGTTGGTGTATAGCCCGCATGTTTTGGTGTCCATGCCTCCGAGTACCCGGAGCGGGAGATGATGGCTGGTGGAACACCAGAGGTGGTTCCTACCTATGTTCTGCAGCACTTGTAAAAATTCTTTTAAATGAAGGTGACCGCGTTAATGCAGCGTATGCCCAGTCTTGTTACATTATGGGTCAAGTAAACTAACAAAACTCTTAAAAGCAGGTTGAAAAGATTGCACTCCAGTCAATCGTCAGCGTGGGCCTGTTCTGCTAAGCATCCCACTGTCTTCACAGGGGTTTCTGGCAGGGAAGAAAGCAGTTCTTAAAATACACTTTGAAGGCTCAAGCCTGCGCTGATGGCCTCTGCCTCTTGTCAGCTATGGTCAGATGAGATCGGATTCTGCAATTCTTCTAAAAAAAGGCAATGATAACTTCATTTGATAGAGGATGCTATCATTAAACTCCTAAATTTTTGGAGTTACCACTTCTTTTCCTTTATTATTGAGCTGTTTTAGCTAGGATGCCTGAGAGGGTTTGATATTAATACTCTCTTTTGATTAACAAACCGAACTAGAACAGAGGATTTGGGCTTTGGCAGTCGCAAGAGCCGAGGCAGAGCCGGGTGCTGTCGTGGGGCTGCTGGAAGGCGCACGGAGCTGTTTGTAGCACTGCGAGGCGGTCGGGCGTTACCTGGGATTTGCAGCTCTCCACTGGCAAAACCCTCTCCACTGGCAAAACCCCTTTTTTTTTTTTTTTTTTTTAAACAGACACTGTTGAAACAAGAATCATTTGGTATTATTTTAGAAATACAAAGCTAGGTAAATTAAATCCTACTTTGGTCTTACGGATTTGGAAATTGGTTTTACGTGCTTTCGTCACATCCTGGCTGGATTAATCTAACTCTCTTCTGACGGTTTTGCCAGCGTTGCCGCTGCAGGAGTTGTGTGCAGACTGCAGCGGCAGCAATGGTCAGCGGCTCCCTGAGGAAGGGCAAGGCTTGCAGAGGTTTAGTCTCTCTTCCGTCTCTCTCATTTTCTCCTGATTTAGTAGTTCTTGAAGCTAAAAAGGTCTCGCTGTTTGGGAAACAGTTAATTGGATCAGGATGAGTCATACCCAGGATTAAATGCTGGCAGTACGATTAGATGCCTTCCCCTTAGTTAACGTAATTAAGACTGACATTAAAGATCAAATTATCCCTTACCAAATGAGGGCCTCGGGTAAGTGAGAAACTCTTCAGGGACATTCCTGCCCGTACCTGCCTCACTAAGGAGGCTGTGGGGGCCCACCAGAGGAGCCCTGTGGTGCCCTGAGGGCAGGGCGGTCCTGTGGGCTCCAGCCTTCAAAGTCCCGCTGCCCTGGTGCTCCCCCTGGGGAGGAGGCCTTGGCTGCTCGCAGGGAGCCGGCCCTGCCCCGCCTCCTTCCTCCTCCGCGTCCCAGGCACCAGGCGCAGGTGGGGCACTGGGACACAGGCGGGAGGAGGACTACAGTGTTGCTTTGCAAATGCCTGAAAAGCTGTCTTGGTTGGCCTGGTGAGGTACAGAGAAAGGTATTCGCTAAATACAGAGTGTAACAGGCCTGGTCTGTATGTGCTGCTGCTTTGGCTGCAGTTCAGAGCTCCGGAGCAGAGCTCACAAGTTCAGTTTGGGGCAGGGTCCTCTGGGCTCGCCGCCTCCCTGGCATCTTCAAAACTGGCCATTTCCCAGATTGTTTTTGGGGGGGGGTGTCAAAATTTTTCTAGCAGGACTGCAGAATTGTACGTACCGAATCTAAATGTCTTGCTGCTTGGCTGCCTTTCCTCAGTTAGCTTTCCTGAACAGCCTCAGGGAAATCCCTGGGTCCTTCCAGCTGGGCACGCTCCTCCCGGCAAAGGGCGAGATGCCGCCAGTGTCTTCTCACTTCTGAGGGGCTTCATCTGAGCTGTCTTTGCTCACGTATGTTTCTCCAAAACAGCTGACTCTCTTCGAGATCTGGTCCTCTTTGCTTCATCTTGGATAAGAGCAGCTGACATTTCTGCAGCACCTTTTAGCATAGGATGGTAAATTTCTTTACACACTTACTCAGAAATTATTTTATTCTCCAAAGGATTCAGGATGTTTGCGTTTGAAATGCGGCTACGGAATAATCCAGTCTACCCATAAAGAATTAACTTTAAGATCAGGTTGTATACTGGATCTTTTGGTGCATAAAGACATTTTAACACCTTTTACTTACTGTATGTTAAACATTGGTTGCTGGCTGCATTGTGTTATGTGACTCTTAGTTCAGCAGAGATAGAAAGCAGATTTATCTAAAGATGAGCCTTAAGTATTTGTTACGTGCTGTTGTGCTGCTCGTGAAGAGTGACTTTGGGATGAGAATGGTGAGATTCCACCATTAATTCAAGATATATTACCCCAAAAGAAAAGTTGTTACTTTTTCTAGAATGAAGGAAAAGTACACAGAGAAGGATGGTAATAATTGTCATAAGGCTTACTGTAGTCATACACAAATAGTTTCCTAGTTTCTTATGCCAGACTATGATACAGCATGTAAATAGTGCCTCATAAAAACAATAAAAATGTAACTTCAGAGACAAAGTGTGACCTTAGCAAGAATGACAGGGCAGCTATGCCAGAAGTAACAAAAGCATATCATAGTACTGTCTGTTTGTAGTCCTTTAAATAGATGACTTGATAGTAATGGAAAATTAGTGTTCTTTTCTAGATTCACCTCCAGCTAGAAGATGGATCTTTATGCTTTTTTGTATTGCAAACAACATTTTAGCTTCTCTTTCAATTGTGAATGCTATTAAAGTTTGCCAGAAAAGCTCTTATTTTTCTTTGCACCCACCGATGTTTCAAATCATGGAAACATTAGGATGTATTCAAGATTTGTTCATTATTATTATAACTGAGAGGGAGATAATTGATCTCTGTTAGCGTATTTTTGAGACAGTATTTAAACTGCCCTGGGAATATTTGAGAATACACAGTAAAATCAAATTATTTTTACCTACAGTATTATTTGAGCACTAACTTTGAGAGAGACCATGTTCTACTAGATACGGAAAATTAAAGTGAATATTTGCTTACACGTAGTTATATGGCTCTGATTGTATGTAATGGAGGCAAGTTCCCTGGAGAAGTCCGTATTTGATCTTGAAGGCAATATAATGAAGTTTTCGGTAGCTTTTCCCTGTTTACCAGAAGAATTTCAGACCTACTAGAAATACTATATCTTACCAGCCTTGAATATATGGAAATGTTAAAGTACAGCTTCACAAAATAGTTACCTCTATAGTTGAAAGTTTGAATTTTCAGAGGAGGCTTAATTATTTAGGGAAAATGAAGATTGGATGAAGACAAGAAAGGCTCCTTGATGTTATTCTACTTGCATTCCTTTCAGAATATGTATTCTATGATAATGTTTTGATTTCATCACATTAATTACCTTTATTTGATTTTTCCTTTTAAAAAAAAAAAAAAGAACTAAACAAAAGGCAGGCATGAATTGTTACATGGGCATCACTATGTGCTGGGAATCAGAAAAATGAGTTCATGCTCTTTGGATCCTTCTTTAAAGAACTAGTTGAATAGTTTACTTTAAATTCCTTTTTCCCTGAATATCATGTAGCATTTTTCTCATCTTCTTGTATCATCAGATTTGAGCAGAAGGGAGTAGTTGACTAAATATGGATTCAGCCATGGCTGGGTTTTAAATTACTATGGTTCCAGTTATAGATAGAAAGAACTTAAAAAACATAATGAAGATGAATTATGAATTAAAATTAATTATAGGTATCATTTAAGCAATATACTGAAGATCATGAAAATGGAGCTGTGGTTCTGAGAGGAGTAGAAAGCCACGTGATGAACTACAGCAAATGATACTCTTTTTAAATGCTCCTGAAATATTTTCCTTTGGTTTTGTCACTGAAAGGTAGCCCCCATAGTTTGCAGCCACCTTTGAGATGGTCTAAATATGTAACTAAGTAGCATGACTTTAACTTAGCCCTCTTTCAAAGTAGGTTTAAACATTTGTTCTTGATTCCAATTTCAGGTTTCCTAGTATGCACTAGTTTTCCTGAATTTCCCAGAGTTGTTCTGAATTTACAATTGTGTAACTGAGTTCGGAGTCTTTTATTTAAATTTTAATTATTTATGGTTAACAGTGTCAGCATTTTAATATTTTCTTTTTGTTAGGTGAGATGTTACACCTGAGCAATATGGTGTAACACTGGGATTTATTTTTCAACTGAAAAAAAAAAAAAAAAAAAATTAGCCATGACTATACGTAATTTTGAGACAGGTCCCAGGAAGATCAAATTAGGTTGCTCATAACATTGATATGCACTTGTTTTTTGAAATCTTTTAAAATAAATGTTTCGGTGCATAGAAGGATGAAAATAAGACCATGAAAGTATGGATTTTAAAAATCTAGTTTGTCAGGTATGTAGGCTGGAAACTTTTTGGGGTGGTGAATGCTTTTATTAGATGTATATACAGTGGCCAGTGTTCTGGAGTCTTGAACTCTGTTTTGAACCCCTAAAATGCCAATAACCAATAGTAACACTTCCTTTGTTTTCCTAAAATTAACGCCTGTATGTGCTTATGCTACTTAAATTTTGGATGCACACTTAGCCATAAATGAGAAAATTGTAAGCACAGAATTGGAGGGAGGGTGAAGCTCCTGTTGCTAATTAAACCTTAATTGTTGAAATTCAAGTTAAAGGCTGAATAATCTGAATGGTATCAGAGACTGCAAACCCACTAAAACTTACTACTTATGCCATTTAAAAATGATTGGGCACTTCAGTTTAATTTGCTTGAAGGTGAAGAGCTTATAAGACGTATTTGAACCTAGAAATAATTCTGACAGCTAATTTTTACATGCATGAAAAAGAAGTTTTATAGTGGAAACCTTGACTTTTAGTATTGTAGAGCTAAAGTCCTGCTGTCATAAAGGCCCTAATGATTTCTGACTTAATTATGTATCTGATCATCTGATACACATTTACTGCCCTTTAGAGATTCATGTCTAAGTACCAAATACTGGATGCACTCTTTGGCTGTGAAACCTGCTTTACTTTACCTTTCCGGCTGCACAGCTCTGCTAAGATCTAGGAGATGGATTCTCTTCTTGTTAGTGTTTCACATCTAAGTTAAGCCTCCCCTACGCACCTCCTTAATTTATAAACAAATGGCATAACCTCATTAGACCTCATTTGCTGATTGTGTAAAATGCTTTGGGGCAACTGTTAGGGAAAGCCCTTCTGTATTTGTAGCAACGTCCTTCTATGTGCCCGTCAGTGTGTTAGTCAAGTGGTTCCCAAAATGCTTTTGCACCCCTGCGGATCCACAGTGTGTTATTGAGGAGGAAAAGAGGAGCTGGACCTTTCAGCCAGGTATCTCCCTCTTAGATGGCAGGAGAGCAGTGTTGGGACTGGAGAGATGCTGCAGCAGCCGGAGTTGCCCTCCAAAATGCTATGTGCCTCTTCTGGGAAAGGGATGTCCCTGGGAAAGGGATGTCCCAGGCTGATCTGAGAAACAAAAGTAAGTGTGGCCAAATAAGACAGGGCAGGCTCATCTCTGGCTGGTTGTGGAAACAAAATGTTGAAGGAGTCATTAGTAGGAAGAGACTTGTTCTTCTTACTTGGTTTTGTATTAAACCTGCTAGTTTAATAATTAAGGAGTGCAGCATGAAAAAGGTTCTGCATCAGAAGTGCTTCAGGCACATTTTTGAAAGATTGTTACCCTTTGGCTACAGTTAATTCCATTTTAAATATGTTTATTTTCACTTAGAATGTTCAGCTAGAGTTTGGATTGCGTCCTTGTTGAAGATAATTTGATTTCAGATTGCAGCAGTTTAGAGGTGTATAGATAGAGGAAACATTCTTCCATAAAAGCTGCACTGTATCTAAATCATCCTATTCAGGCAAGGATGTTGGTGCTAAGTTACAAGTTATGTCTTAAGAGTGAATGATTTATGGTTTTGATATAATATTTTAAAATTCTGCTACACATGCCTGTTTTTTAATAGCTCATGTGTCATCCAGCTGGCACATATTATGTCTATGTATGAAAGTGAATGTTGAAGTTAAAACGACTTAATGGAAATAGTTTTCAGAAACATGTTGTGACATTACCATTTTTTGTGTCAGACATGCTAAAACCGATCTGAGTTCTCAATAGATGGGCAGAAATGGCAGTCTCGGACTACATTGAACCTGTTTGGGTATGATGCATTATTTGCTGATGCTGTTTTCTTGTTTACATAAGTGGATTTGCATGGCTTGGTGCTCCAAATATTGGACTACTGAAAACCACCTGCATCTGCCGAGGTATCGAGACAAAAAGTCTGGAGGCAGGCCAGGTTTCTGCAGTGCTTCTGCTTACGTGGTTGACAGGAACATCTGGTAACGCAGATGTTGAATTCTAGAGAGCCATAATTATTTTGAGAGTAGGGAGAAGTTGTCACACGTAGTTATTATCATGCTACTATCACAGGTATTAGAATCAAAGAGATGATTTTGTTCTTTGCTGACAGCATATGTTTTCTCAGCATTGGAGAGGTGCTATTTTGATGCCACGCAATATGCAGATTAAAAATTATCTTGGTTTTTTTTTAAGCAGCTTGAAGGTTAAAGAAGAGCAAAGAGACTGTAAATACGAAATGTTTTGTTTCTTCAGAGTACCAGTTCCATTGCAATTGTGGTTGCTGCCAAAATATGCTTCACACTGTGCCCTGGAGCCCCTCATAAATAAGCCTGTTGGATTTCGTACTAGTGGAAGAGAAGTGCCTTAGCTCTGTTCATCTCGAGTGTAGGGTTTTGGTTTTGCTTTGGTTTGGTTTTTCGGTTTTTTGGGTTGTTTGTTCGTGTTTTAAACTCCCTGAATCATTTTCAGGCACAGTATTATTGGAAGGAATAAGACAGCCAAGATGTTGGGAATTTATGTATCTACAGAGGTATTATAGAACAAATATTTGAATCTCTACTAAGAGAGAGATTTAAACTCTATAAATAGAATAATTCTGGAAATTTTAATTCAATTGGCCAGCTTGATATCAGGAATTAACATCCATTTTTACAAGAACCACCTTTCATTGAAACAGCAAAAAATTGTTACTTCTTGATTTGTTTACAGTAAATACCGATTTTTCATCTTAAAGCTTTGTATTTGGACATCTGCACGGGTGGAAATGAGCATCTTGTGAAATTTCTCAAGTCTAATCTGATGCACAGTAATGTTTTAACATTTTTTTCAAAGCTTATGTTTGCAGTAATAACATTTAAAAATTTCTTAGACAACACAAGTTTCTAATGTGGCTAGGAACAAACTGCAGGCACTAGTGCAATCTCCCTTCTCCTTAGGTCTATAGGAGCCCAATCAAACGTACTTAAAAATCTTTGCACTATCTAAGACAAGTGTTTTTTTTTTTATCTTACACTTGCATATGATAGATATGAAGAGAATTTGACTAAGTGGGACCTAATATGAGTAAAAATCCCAAGGTAAGAATGTAAGTACCATAAGCTTCTCCTAATGTCTTATTCTGCGCAGTCTGAATCTGAAATTAGCAGTGAGAATTTTATAATAATCTGTACTTATTCAGCATTAGAAATCGGTGCGCTTTTTTTCTTTAAAACACAACTTTAATCATATCTTACTAAAAATGAGTGTTCTTCATTTGAACATCTGAATCCTTTGTCTGAAGTTACTTAAAGTGTGTTAGTATTTTTCAAACTCACCACCTTTCATATCCATGTAGCTCAGGCGGCCAAGAAGAAAGTGAAATCACAAACAGGTCATGGTTAGTTATTTCTAAAATTGTCTTCTTTTGCTGTCCAGACCTCTGTACTTTTAGCTTGGTTTTGTCCTCAGTTTACGTTTACATTTTAGGCTGCACTTAACTGCCTGATCAACACAGTGAGCTGCTGACTGTGCTTGACAATCACTAAAATAACAGAATGCCCTTCATCTTCTGGGGTGATACTTTTATTTAGTTAAGATGGCTTTTAACCTGCTTTACTAACTAACCAGTGCTCCAAGCCCTCTGTGGTTTCTTGCTTTTCCACTGCGATGCCTGTACATTGTTTTACTTTCTGGTGGCTTTGCGTTCCTCACATAATCATTTCCTCCTTCGCATACTGCCAGTGCCTGAGTTTCCCAGGGTGAGTCATTATGTGGGTTCAACTTGACTTTGATGCAAGCGCTTTATTATTTTGCGATGTGTTGCATAGGAATGGTTACCATGAGACACATATTTTGTAACTTTCTGATATGGTTTGTTGATGCAACAAGCTTAAGAGATTTAACATCGTTTTCTGCCCTCTAGTTTTACTGCTGCTGGATGAAAAGGTCTGTTTAGTTTTATTCTCCTTCTTTTAGTTGTTGAGCACGTTGTCTTTGAACTGTACTTGCGCAGTGCACTGGGTCAATTTTAGTTTCAGATGCTTCTCAGTTGCCCTGATATAACTACATCAGTTAACTCTGGACAAAAACTTGGGTCATTTTTACGTCTTCCATGGAACGTTTTTCCCTTGGTTGTATTACTGCATGTAACCAGATGAATTCCCATGCTATCTTCCGAGCTGACATGTCAACACCCTCCTGGGACAATTTTCTTGCCCTAGTCCATTCCTGGCATTCTCTACAAGCTTTTTCTCCTGGAAAGTGTGGTGGCCCTTTCTTACTCCCTCCCATAAAAAAAAAAAAAAAATCAACATTTGCTAAGCTTCTACATTAATATTCTGCAGATAATTCCTATTCTGCCTTATTTGAAAATATTGCATTATTTCAGACATACCTGAAATGATTTGCATGTTTACACATGATTACATGTTTTTATTGTAATAGCACCAGATAAATTACACTTAAAAGCAGATGATCTCAAAACATTGTTCCTAATGTGGTCCTGTGAATTACAGGTCCATTTGATTACACTGGAAACTTGTTTGTGACAGCATCTTTCAGATATGTATCTCCCTGTTTCCTTTTTCCTTTCTTCTTAAATTGGGTCTTAATTTCTGACTTCGTGTTTGAAATGTTCTCTCTGAGGTGGAGAAGGCATCAGAACAGAGAAACCGCCTCACTAGTGAACTGTTCGGACTCTCTTTGTTGGGCAGCTCTTGGCTGTAATTCCTGTTTCCCTGGAGAGACCACCGAGTATATGGATCTGAAGGAGGCGATCTGTGAAACCATTCTTCAGTTTGTTTATTGGGTTGTTTTGATCTTTGCTTCTTCATTGTAGTCAAGAAATTAAAGCCCTGGAGTATTAACAGACATACTTTGTGAACTTGAGACTTCATGTGAATATATTTTATCATTACTTGTGATCCTGACTTTCCTGCTGGACATCTACATATCCGTATGAGGATCTGTGCAACTGGGAAAATCTGATTTAGAAAAGAACCAGAACTGGGCAGGGTTTTTGTTCTAGGATGGCACTTACTCTCTTACTAAACGTTTTTCAAAATAAAGTAGGAGTTGCTTCTTTGTAAACTTCTTCATGTATGCCAGAGAGTATTTGAGAGCTGTTTTTAAAGACTAGATTTTGCCAGCCTGGCTGCAGTGGGTCTGCTAATTTATCAGTTGCCTCCCTCAGGGGTATAACTGCCAGATGCTCTCTGATGCTCATTAAACTGGAATCAACATCCTTATAAAATCTGTAAAGATGGACTGTAATGCTGCTACTTCAAATAGGGGAAAACCCCCTATTGTCAGCACTGCAGCAGTGGCTATAACATGTCACAGCAGACATCTTGATTGCAATGGTCGTCTATGAAAAAAAATAAGGACTAGTGAAGAAAAATTAAGTTTTCCAAATGCTAACAATATTTTTGCCTACTTACAATACTCGTAACACTTCACACTTACATCACATTGATGATATACTCCATTTGAGAAAATGTGAACTTAAATTTTCAACAGCAATATATTGTGGCAATAACGTGGTAAATTCTGCCCAATGAGTATTAACCTTGGTATTATGTCTTAGAGAAACATAAGGGTACTACTTATTATACCCGTAATTTCTATCTCAGTTGTGAAGGTGGGTTCTGTGAGTGAGATAGCAGAGCAAGCTCTCCTGAAGCTAATTTTTAAATTGTTTCTCACTTAAAGAACGTTCTGATTTCAGACAAAGATTGGGTAAGAATCTTAAAGCTTAAAATATAATATAAGGTTAAATTATGTCAGTATCAAACACTTTTAAAATATTATACTTTTTTACATGAGAAATGAAGAAAATACAAAATTAGTGATAAAATTTGAAACACCTATTTCAAAATTTAACTGTGCCCAATAATACAAAAAGGTGTGGAGTCCAGTTTAGCAACCCATAACACTGTTAGTTAATTAAAAACAACAGCAACAAAAGCAAGAAGATAAACAGTAGACATTTTCAGCATCTTCTTAACTTTCACAGCTAAGACTGTGCAAGTTAGCTCTACTTCTGAAGATCAATAAACTTCACAGATGAGGCATGTAATTGAATTAGTTTACTGCCTCCTGTTCCGTGCCAATGCCAAATGCATCAGAGCATACTGTAAGAATTCCCAGTCAATAATTATGGCTCAGTTAATGGTTGTATTATGCCTTGAGGTGAAGTGTTTCAGACTCTTCTGCAAAAATTTTTATTTTCTATAAGGCAAATATGTATTTTCATTAACCATCTAAATGCATCGTTCCTTCCTAAATGTTGCCCAGCTGCTTGTCACAATATTTTTATTAAAAAAAAAAAAAAAAAAAAGCTGCTTTCATCCATCATTTTTGTGATAATTCTGCATAAAAAGAGGAGTTTAGTTGGGTGGAGAGGGGAGGGAGCATACAGCCGCTGGTGGTGGCATATATAACATCTCTTGGGCCACTAGCGCCTAGAAGTGGCCTTGGAGATGCTTCCTTCAGAGAAAACTTTTGGCATCCTGTCATAAGGAAGTTTTGCCACTTGTATAATCCAATATTTTTTTTCAATCACTAAGCCTTTTTATTTTTGTCGAATCTTTTGGAGACAAAGCCAAACGTACATGCAGCCTGGGTGTTCTTGGAAGCAGTAATAGTCGAGCTGTGTCTGCAATGACAGTTAGAAATTATTTTAATGTCACCCTAAAGTCAAGACATATTTAACCTGCACAGTAAACCTGGGAAGAAGGTGAAATACGTAACTAATAAGAAGATTGGTTGCTCAGAGGAAAACGCGTGAATGTAGGCTGTTGCACTGGCTGTGTTGGGCTGCCTGCAGAGACTCCCACTTCCAGCAGTTTCAGCAGGCGAAGCAGCGAGTTCCTCCTGGAGTACCCTAATGCTAGTGACAGGTTTCTTTAAAGATCTAATCCAAATAGCTCTCGCAAGTATTTCTTTCCAGAACTTAGTTATTTCAGTTATTAATAATACTAGTTGTAGCCGTTTCCCTCTACTTTTGCAAATGAAGTTTGAATTGCAGATCATGTAGAAAATAATTTAATAAAGAACATTATTTAATACAACAAACTTTTTTATCGCCGACCTGTACTATGCTATTCCTTTAATAAGTAGCTGTTCCCTTTTAAATTTGTAGTGATTAGTTTATTACTGCTGATTTTAAAAAGATGACAAATGTGTCTTCATATTCTTTTTAAATATGGCTACAGCTTAAATGCAAACAGATTACTTAAAAAGAAGATGAGAGGTTATTTATTGCATATTCTGCTCATGCAATGGATCATTGGGGACCATTGCCTGCTTTTAAGTTAGTGCTTGCTAGGGAGGTCAGTGGTAGAAGTCCTATTCATTCTGTCTGAAACTGGATTATGTTATCAAAATGTGTATGAAGGCACATGGTGCATAAAGGCACAAAATTTTTTATTGAAAAATGGAGAATGTTCACTGTATAGCAGCATCTGTATTTAGGACAAACATGATTTTTCAAGTATTTGCTTGCACGCACGAAGTCCAAGAGACTGCTTGTTTTGACAGAAACAACTTTTATACATTATTTTGAAATTTTCTTTTAAACTATTTAAGCATATTTACTTTTATCAATATACATTAGATTTTTATCGATTTCAGAGGGATTTGATTTTATTTTGTAGCTGATAATGTAATTGCTAAACTGCCTTTGGTGATCAATAAATCTGAAAACCAGAAATCTTTTCTCTCCTTTTCCTGCCTTTAGTAATCCTGACATTATTAATTAAAAATAAAACAAAACAAAACACCCCACTTAGTTTAATGAATCAGCTGTGTTCAGGTGAGTAACTTGGAAAATTATCAGCAAAACGCATACATAATAATCAGTTGATATGCTGTCATTGTAGTATGAAAATTTGAAGTTAACATGGTGTTGATAAAACCTAGGTAGGTTATCGCGTGCCCTCATCCAATTTTAATCATAACCTCTTTATGTATGTTTATAAGATTGTTATTTTCTTCCGGTGTTAGTTTTAATAAATTGTTTGCTTGTAGCACACTTATTTAAAGCTTTATTTTCATTTTGTTTTTCGGTATCTTATCGGTGATGTTGAACGTATCAGATTGGCAGCCCTAGAAAATTACAGCCTCTATCAAAATTCTCTGAAATTGTTTATTCCAGGTAACGTGTCTTGCTTTTCTCTGGAGGAAATTTTAGTCACCAGGAGGTTTTTGGTAGATTCTCCCCCCGCGGCCCCTTCTTGATTGACTTGTGTCTCACTGATGGTTTTGTGAACTTCATGAAAAGGGCAAAGAAAGCCATTTTGCAGTGAATTAAGACAGCCATGCCTTTTTTAATAACTTTTTTTGTGACATACTGATATCCTAAATTCTTAGATCACTCTTTGGTTACTCTGGAGTAATTATTAACATTTTTGGTAGACTTTGTGAATTAAATGTGGGTTTTGCTGTTTGTGTTTTTTTTTTTTTTTCCTGAGACCATTCCTGTTCAGGTGGTACGGAATTGAAATGAGTGCATGTTATATTTGAAGTAGGGGCAGAATTTGGATGGAGGAGCACTGGAACACACAGCAACTAAAATTGGAGCAGGCGTTGTTTGTTCGGCTCCTTTTCG
Organism: Fulmarus glacialis; assembly: GCF_000690835.1. NCBI lineage: Eukaryota > Metazoa > Chordata > Aves > Procellariiformes > Procellariidae > Fulmarus > Fulmarus glacialis. Next base: position 28,788 of record NW_009213561.1, on the reverse strand, counting down.
ATCTCCTGGGTTTTGAAGCTAGAGTCTGCATTTTGCCATAGTGTCAGATAGGAAGACAGTCATTTCACCGAGTCCAAGAATAAGGACTGTATGTGTAAGAGCTTTGATGTGATTGACCCTGATTTCCAAGTGATTTTGAGAGTGATGGGAAACAATGGTTTCCCCTTATTTTTCTGCTGGGGGAAAAGCTGATGGAAATTTTCAAAATTTGCATTTTGGAGATGAAAAAAGGGTAACATGTCTTTTTAATAATACTCAGTTGATTTTTCCATTTCAGTTATTGACTGAAGTGAAGACTTATGCCCACCTCTTGGATCTGCACTGACTCGCTAGCATTTTCTGTCCGTGTAAGATTTGCAAGATTAGTAACTAATATTCAGTGGAAAGGTCACAATGGAAATCTTCGTATAAAAGTAAGAAAACTTTTTCTGATTACAGAGTCCTTAGGCGCGTTCAGATGCAGCTGTACGTATCTGTGGTTGCGACGTGCTGTCAGCACAGGTGTCATAAAAAGTGAGGCCAAACCTGTCAGACACACGCGTCGAGGATATATCTGCTTTTGAAACTATCAGTCTGGAGGAGACTGATAAGACGACCAAAAGTAATCTTGAGTTGAGAAAAGAGAGAGAATAGCTGGATTTAAGATGATAGGGGAGAGGTGAGGTAAACAAGAAAGACAGGCAAGGGGATGAGAAGTTTGTACTTTTAGTGTTAATAAATAACATGCCACCTAACACAACAAAGTGTATGGCTGGTAATCCTGTGAGTGACATCCTGGGAGCCCAGCCTGCGTCCCTGTGGCTTTGTCCCTGTTGGTGGCTTTTTGTTCTCCTGCCACCTCGCTCTCTGGGGAAGGGAGACAAGGGTTGGGCCTTTTGGTCATCCCTGTAGCGCATCGCACTGTGTCTCTGCCAGACATCCCTGCTGCTCTGCTGCTTAACCTTGAGTGTAGGGTGTCTGCCGAGGTTCTGTTATCTTTGCCTAGGCAAGAGGCACCCAAGCAGAAGACATGAAGCTGCTGATTGTATCCTTGGCAGGCACTATTGTATCGTGATGGTTAGAGAAACAAAACCATCGTCGTTATCATATATACTTGTCTGATCCTGACTTGCTTCGGACTGTAACACCAGCTCTGGAGCCAATTTGGTAGTTTGAGCTTTGAGGCAGGGCTATATGGGACAGTGATACACATGACACCTGTGCTCCAGGTACCTGTATGAATTTATAGCGTGGATGAGGATGCCTTGCAGGTCCCGGGGGCTGTTCATCTCCTGCTCTGTTATCAGGAGGATTTCCTTGGCTGCTTCCTTGCAGATCCTGAACCTACTGCACATCTTGGATGTGTGACACTCACCTAAGGACTGTTTGGGGGTTTGGGCGGGGGTCAGGTTGTTTTGTTTTGCTAACTGATTTCTGTTTTTTCTCCCTACCCTTTACTTAGTACTTAAAGTATTTCTCTTATGTTTACATTTATTGACTAGTGGTGAGCCACTGTCTTGTGCTGTCCTATCACACCTGTTAAAAAATTACATCTGTTTCTTGTAGATAAGGCAAGAAACAAATTACTCTGGGGTGCCTTTCTCTGACATTTCATTTGTCTTCCAGATTGTGCAAGGGTAGTTACCTTCATGCCAAAATTAATTATGGACAACTCTGGAATTGCTTAATCTGTCAGAAGCAACAGGAGAAGAAAACATCTGTATTCAGTGCTGAAGGGCTGGGTGAATAAGGAATAGACGGGAGTTTTCCAGTCAAAACCAGGAGTTTTCTC
>NW_009213561.1:16329-26987 GCF_000690835.1 Fulmarus glacialis | reverse complement strand
TTGATGTAATTTCTGCTTTCATCAAAATTGTTTGACTGAGTCTTAAATTAACAGGGTCACACTAGCAGATGGTTGAAGAGTTAAACTAGTTTCCCTTTTTTTCTATAGTAAGTTTATTGACAACATATACAATGCTTACAACAAAACTATCCCCTCCTTGGGTTACTCTGTTTCTAGAAGAAAATTATGTTTAAGAGAACAAATCTTGTATCAGCTGGATATCATCTTCCAATCTAAAGAATGTAACTGGTAACTATGTAAATTACTGTTATATTCTCAGCACAGTTTCAAATGAATGACTTTATTCCTCTTAAAACCATTACTGTATGTCTTTTTCACCAGTAACGGCATGTGAGGGATTGCTCGCTGTTTCCTTACTCTGCTATGCCAAATACTCCTTTCAGTTTAAGTGCAGACAGTAACCTTGAACTGTATTTATTTGTTTGGAATGAGTCGAAATCCGTATGTGGGGTTGTGGCTTTCCTTGTTCTTTCCCCTGCGAGTGCCACATGATGTGCCCTCCATCTGGTGGCAGGATTACAGCGGAAGAGGAAAGGACTAGGTCTACATTTACAGGAAGAAGTAGAAGCCTTTCACTGACTGTTGATTTAACAAGGTAATATCTCTGCAGTCAGAAATTAAATTGTTAGCCTGAGGTTTTTCTAGAATAGGCTTCTTGTTTTTTAGAATAGTTTTCTTTATATTATAGCGAGCGAGTGGGGCTTAAACTTATCTTATGATGTCCTTTTCCTCTCTTCATTGTAAATTGAAGTGGGGTTTGGTTCGGTGTTTGCAATACTCCAGACCCCTTTGGTTTTCTCCATCTCTTTATGGAAACACAGATCCTATGGTGTGGCATGCAGCAGCCATCCAGCGAGCATGAGGTGGCGGGTATTTCTGTTCCATATACTGCTTTTATTTATTTTAACTGTGATCTCATGCCTGGGCTAGAGGAGTGCAGCCATTCCTGGCAGCGTTCAAAACCCCACTTGTATTGAATATCTTCTAATGGGTCTGTGCTTGCTGAAGCCTCTGAGCTGCCACCACGCTCACACAAGAGAAGGGACTCCAAAGGCAGCAGAGCTGGCTGGCAGCAAATGACATTTCTGTCTGGGCCCTGCACTGCAGGGAAGGTTGGGTCAGCCGCTGCAGCTTGCCAAGTATCAGATCAAAGTAGTGTGAGACCGCTGGCCCTCTGTGCGACTGTCTCACTACCTTAATTTTTTTGTATCACATAAAGCAGAATTGCCAATACCACATGGCAAAATGATTCATCTTCTCTCTATTGTTACTTCCTCAAGCAATGAAAGTAATTATATTAAAATAGGAATACTTTTTTAATTTGTTACCTGACTGCTGAGTGTTCTTGGGTCATTTCTGTCACATTCTCCTTTGTAATCCTAAAAGCTAAAATATTTTTTAATGATAGCTGAAAATCTGACATCATCACAGTATTCCAGGAGCTAAGACTTGAGATAAATGCAAAACAGATTTGCATGGCTAGAAACTTTTTATTTGTTGCTGTAGGCATTTCTATAGGAATTCAAGAATAAAGCTGGGGGGAGAGGCTCGACTGTGAACCGTGCATGACATTTCAAATACTATTTGCTTGTCTTAGTAATAGCAATTTTATTCTGTAAAAATCTTACCGATAGTTTATCACATCACATTGATGTGCCTAAAATGAGAGTTGTTAATAGACAATGGTATCTTGGCAGCTTGTTGTGTCTTGCGCTTTTGCTCCTCCGCTCTAGCTTGTGTTTAAGAAATTGCTTTAAGTTATATATTTGGAGCACTGACTGGACCTTTTTTGGGGGATGTGCCAAACATATTCTGGGTATTGTGAGTAATAATAGCATTAATACAGTCAAGAAACCGCAAACCCTTCTGAATTTTTCAGTTACCAATTCTTCCTGAGTGTGCCTATGTTAAGAGATTGAAAAAATTACGATGTTAAAATTCATCTGTTGTTGATAGTCTCCCACTCTCAAAAATAACTCATTACATATTGTCTCCTTATGGTCATATGTATGATGGCATATTTATTCTGCATTCATCAGCTGACAACTGCAACCATTAATTTAAATAACGTTTTTAATGATATGCTTGGCAGGAATTATTTGATAATCCAAGCTGTAATAATTGGAAATACTTGCTTGGAGGTGGGTAATCAGATTATGTTCATCTATCTGTCTATTTCAGACTTTTTAAAGCTTTTTATGTAAGTCACTTATATGGTTTCGGGTGTATAATTTTTATGTTTTCATTATATAGCTAAGACGTATAAAAGCTTAAGTAGTTATCTACTGAGGGAGGCTAGTAGAAGAAAATATTTTGTACGTCATTGGTCTACCTGTCTTTGGAGGGTGGGCAAAATACCGGTTTGGTTGCTCAAAAGAATTTTGTACAACAATGGTTCACAAATGTATTTTCTGGTAGAAACAGGTGTCTCTGTTGGAATTCAGCACTTCCTAGCAGTAGTGCAAAAGAGAAATACTGTTGTTTTTCAGCACTAGAAGATTTCTGAAGCATACTGCAAATAATGCTTTCCATAAGGACTGACATTTGATAGGATTTTGTAACATGAGTGTCTTTGTCGCGTTGTGGAACTGATAAATATGAAGATAGTACGTAGACAGGCTTTGATTAATTTAGTCGTTACCCTCTGTGTGGTACCATGACTTTCTGGGCTTGAATACAGGGGCACAGCTTTGCTCTGTAATTAACCCAAGTAGGCAGAGTTCAGTGTATGTGAGGTGATCCTGTAATTTTTTTATCTTGGGAGCTTACATTAAATTTTTGACCTTGTTAGATAGTGGAATGTTTTTGTGGCTCTGAAAATGCTCCTGTAATCATCTGACTTCCAAAAGGTACTGAGGAGCCATAAACTCAAACACCATCAGTAGGCTCGTAGTTTGTCTGTGTCTTGGAAAATACAGGTCTTCAGTGTGTTAAAATCCAAATACTCAAGGAAGAATAATCTTTGCAAATGGCAAAAACAGGTGTTGCTTTTGTTTACTTAAACTTTTTAGTTGGTAACAAAATGTCTATTTTTCTCCTTTTCAATCTTCTTACCTTTTTGGCAGCTGTGACCCTGCAGAGTTAAAGGGGCATTTACAAAGAAAGCTGGAGAAACAGGTGAATATGTTTACCCAGCAGGACAGCCTAATGTGCATTTTTCCCTCTTTAAAATGGGAACTAACAGCAGCTGAAAGCTGTTGTGGGGCTTTCTCCCAGGCTTTGGTGAATGATGCTGCTGGGTGGAAGGAGCAGCCCGTTGTAGCTGTGTCGCCTGGGGTTCATGCGTCATCTCGCATGAGACAAGTTGAACCGTCGCTACACGTGTCCAAGGGGAGAGAAAGCATGCTGTGTTCCAAACATCTTGTTTGCTTGTTGTCATCAGGAGTGGCATTGAAATCTTCTGGTGTTTCTGCAATCAGCCTTAAATTGGAAAAGAACAGCTGCAGATTAAGAGTTGTCAGGCTTCTTCCAGTCACAGCAGTTTATGCTGCGTGCCACACGCATGCACACACTCACTCTTACACGCGTGTGTGCATGGTTTACCAGTTATGCCTATAGGTTTATACACATTTTATATATCTCTCTGACTTTTGAACAAAGAAAATGCAATTGTTAAAATTTGCTTTAAAATTTCCTTTAAAATTACATGTTTATGTACTTTTATAGGAAGAGAAGTAGGTATTTTCCTCTTAATCTGGTTTGGGGTTTATCCTTAATTTGGCAGCATGTGGAGACCTGTATATTAACAATCGTTATTTTATGCATCATTGTTCTGGAAATATGAATAGATAGAAACAATGTGCCTTTGAATGCCTTTAACTATGCTTTTTTCTATTCATTCACCAATGCAGATGTATCTTTGTATTGTAAAAGCGTATGTTGGTTATTGAAAGCTGCTTTAGTTGTAGGAGATAGTCTACTTCATTAAGTAGAGACCACTTGGTCTCATTTCGTGTCATCTCCTGGCTACTTACTGAGTTTTTAACCTTGTTGCTGGAGTCCTGCGGTTTATTTTATCTTATTAATAGCACAGCTATAAAAAGGTCAGGCCTATTCAGCTAGAAGATTTTGATGTGGTGATTTCGTTTCAGCAAACAGAATAGCCGGTGCCTACTGTGGGTGCTAGAGAAATGCTGGAAGTAGACTTGTATTGGATGGTGGCTTGTTAAAAGATTATAATTAGTCTTAGGGAGAGGACTTGCTGCAGAAAAATATTTTGGTAGCTAGTTGATGAGCTGGATTAACAAATATATAGTGTTTAAAATGTGTAAATAAACCCAGCTTATTTTGATTGAGGTGGGTTCATTGTTCCATCAACAGAGCTGAATAAACAGTCATTTTCAGAAGGAGGGCAAAGGGGTAGGGGAGGGCTTAGGACAATAATCCCTTGAGCAGAAACAGCTGCAGCTGGAGATGCATGAGTTTATCAGGTGAATTTCCAGTACTGATAAGGTAGCGGCGTATTTGAAGGCAGAGCGTTTGGTATGTCTCTTGAGGCTTCAGGCTGAGGCCTGAGCAGGTGGAAGAGGATAAACTGAGGGTACTGAGTGGTACGACGTGTCTGGCCCTTAGAAACACACGATGCTGCCGACTTGCCAGTCCTCCATGGGAAAATTTTATAACCAAGGAGGAAATAGTCTTCTAAACCGGCTACTTCACTCTTTAATAAAACTCCTACGTAGGTGACCTAATTTTCAGTGCTCATCGTTTTTAACTCAAGTATTTATTTATATGTCTAAATATGGATCTGTGATTCTAATGTTAACTATCCATTTAAAATTGGGTGGTTAATTTGTGGGTAGTTTGATTAATTCAGTTTTTCCAATTGCTGATAGGTATACTAAATATATAGCTAGAGAGGGTAATTTTGTTGATGATTTAAGAAATGCATCCTAGCAACGTAGTATATAGTAAGCTGTAAAACTATTGTTATCTTCATATAAATGTGTCATTAAACCACGTATCCTAATATAGTGGCCAGGGTGAACAGAAGATGAGATAATGCAGAGCAAGATTATTCTCATTTCCCATTTCTCAACTCTGCCTCTGGATAACAGAGTTAGACAGCATCTTATAATGATGCTTTTTTTTTTCCTTCCAAAAAAATCCTTAAATAAGCTGCTCTTGTGTTCTTCCAAAAGAGAGGTGCCGTATTAGTCATGAAGAGTATGAGTAATATTGTTAAATAAAATTTAGAACCTAATTATTGAGGTGGAAAAAGATTTCACCCATTTTTATAAGAGTCTGTGCCTTTTGCTAGCCTAGAGAGCGAACTTGTGGGCACAGATTGCCAACTCATCTCAGGTGACATCACTTTTATCTAAAATTTTAAAGCCTGAGTACAAGGCGGCAAAACACTTCCAGCAGCAGCTAGGCTATTCCTCTCCCCACTCACCATCTGGATATTGTGAGTAAATTATTTTTAAAAGCCCGTGCTTCTGGAGTATTTCCTCTTTCTTTTGTGATGTGCAGGACAAAGAGCTGGGGGAGGCATACGTGGTCCAGCTCCCCTGTCAAGTTGAATTCTTTCTTTCCTTCTCCACTCAAGGTGTATTTGCCTTATCAGTCATTTATTCGGTCCCAAGGCTCAAATACATTATATTATTTGTTTGCTGATCCTATCAGCTTAGTACATAGAGTAACACGTTATAGTGGAATAGTGGGCTGGAGTTGACAAGGGACGTTTCAGGGGTGAAATGTGGTAAAGGAAGAGAGCAGATGGGAAGCCATCAAAGACTGAGGTTACCAAAGGACAGTTTGTAGTGGGAAGAGGAGGATGGTGAGGAGAGGTGGTAGAAAAACTCCAGCGAAGAAAAAAGTACGTGACGTGAGCTGACACCCCCCACCCCTCCACACACAATCCAAAAGCAAAGCAAATCACAAAACCTCAGAAAGAAGAGGAGGTATAGACAGAATTTGACAGTTTCTACAGTATAGAGTTCACTGAGAAAGATAAAGAAGCAAAGAATTTTCTCTTTAACTATTTTTAAGGACTTTATCTTAATTCACAGTAACTGGCACGTATTTGGTGACTGTAGCCTTTTTGCACTTGCTCTGTGTATACCAAGACTCTGCATTTATATAGCGTAACTGCCATTAGCTAAGGAAATTTGCTATTTGAAACAGTATATAGAAAAGATGGTCCCACATGCAATTCAAAATAGAAGCTTAAGTCTTTTTGCTTTCCTAAATCCTATAGGCACTTTGGAAGATATTGCTTACATAAATAACACAGCTAATATTGTATTTTGTTGACAAAACTATTAACTTCACTGAAAATATGTTTAGCATCTTCCCTTGTGTTTTGTGATACAATGATTTCAGATAAAGTGAATTTCTAAGCTTAACCACATGTGATATTTATTTTAATTGGCGATCAGATTGAATAAAATCCACAATTTGTTTCACTTGATATTGCATGCATTTCCAGATCATTATTTTCTTCAGTAGCAAGGCTCACAGTAATGTAGTTTTCCTACTCCTTTTTGCTTTCTAACATGTCTTGAATTGCTCAGGTCTCATAGTAATTGTTGCTTGTACTTAAAGTGAAGTTTTAATTAAAAGTAACTTGATTAAGGATCTAACCAAAATTCAGAAGTCAATAAATGCTATCCTAGTTGTCTTTGTCTCTGCCCTGGAAGAAATTGGAGGAGTTGATCTAAGTTTAGGTGTATATATATTGGTTTAAAAGGAGCTTACTTGGGTATAGTTTTAATTGGGGTTGAGGGAGAGCTTGCAGTTGGCGCTGGGGTGACATGTTACTGCTGTGTGGCAGTGGAGTTATGGAAACCACTTGTGGGCACGCTTTCAGCTGGCAGAAAATGCAGAGAAGTAAAAGCCTTCAATGATTTCACATTAAACAAAACAACTACTTTAAAATAATGTCTACATATGGATTTGCACTTGTATAATTTAAATCAGTTTATTAAAATAGATGTGTGCAAAATCCTAACTTGCTATTACAATGTGTGGCTCTAAGGAATAAATGCACAGGAATTGAGTCTTTTGCTGTCGTGTTTTTCTTTTTTTTTTGGCAGAATTCTGTTTGCGGTGAAAGCATCTGTGAATATGCAGCAATATGGGCAGTTAATTTGAACCATTTGGGGGTGGGTGGAGGAAGAAGTTGAAGAATGGGCACGATACACGTTAGACTGCAGTGAAATGGTTACTGTGTTCCCATATTTACTAAGGTAGATTTGTCTTCTGAAGATTTCCAGTAAAACTCAATTCAATTTATCTTTAGTTTCCCAAAAACACAGACTTTACAGATACTTGTGTTTTAGTGGCTATTGCTTCAGGTATAGTTACAATTGTCAATGTTTACTTTTTTGTCTGTTTATATGTTTCTGACTGTAGCTACACTGCCAAAGCTGTGGTTTTACTTTTTCTTTCTCCCCTGATTAAAAAATCTGAAGCTGCTCTGTATGGTTCAGCTTGATTAAATATATTTAGACTTCCAACCCCTTATTAATTTTTCCATTTTGATATTTATTCTTTTTATGTGTCAGTGAATGTGTCATATTTGTTAATGTCACAGATTTTTAAGAAACTTGAGATGAAATGTTGTGTCTGCATAATCCACGTAGGTAGTTTGTTACCAAGAATACGAGCATTCATGTCATGCTAATAACAAATAGACCATCTGCTGTCCAAAATTCCTCCAGCTAGTAGATAGTTTAATTAGATGACTTCGTCTTTATAGTAGATGTAAGAAGCAGTGCAGGATGACCATGCCAATATTTTTATTTTCTGCAATGTAGATAACATGACCATGTTCTGTACGTGCATACCCAATGAAAACCTGCTCCGCTGCTGAATTTCTGAATCCTGTTTTGTGTCCTCCTGTCTGTCTGTAGCTTCCTTAACACCACATTAAGAGCAAACTCAAGATTCAGAATCATAGTATTTTTGCAGGAAGAGGGACAAGAAAATGTACCAAAATTTACCATTGATATGTAATGATTCTGCTCCTTATTTTTCTTCCAAAGATTTAATTGATACTGCAGCTTTGGAACAGAGCACTTTCCTCTTTACTGCCTAGCAACAGCCACCCCCCTCTGGCCTTCAGGTTGAAACATCGCTGTACTACAATAGCCCATTTGTACTTGCAGTAAGCAATTCAGGTGATTGCGCGTTAAAGTATGTTGAATACTAGGGGGCATTTTTCAGGCTTGATTCCAATTCTTGAACATCTGCATATTGCTGTTGGTTTTGTCTTTTATTTGTGCTTTATTCGCTTAAAAATGGGCTTTGAAATTTTAGTTAGATCATAAGAGAGCCTGAAAATGAATTAGACTGTTTAAGTATTACTCCGTGAAACCACCGCCCACTGTTCCTGGGACACTTTGTGCGATTTATTTTATTTTCGGATAAAGAAGGGCCAGAAGCCCGAGGGAGGTCTAGAATGGGCAAGAAAATATGGGTAAATAGATTGCTTTGGGGGGAGCAAGTTACGCTTTTGGACTTGCAAGGTGAAATGAGGGAATGTTGTATACCAAAAAGTGTAAAAGGAGAAGGTGGAGGAGGAGTGGGTAAGGTCCCTTCCCTGTGACTTTTCTAGAAGACTCTGCACTATGACACCTACATTTTGCCCTGTACGCCTAGGTGTTGTAACGTGCCCTTGAGGATGCACTTTACTGGACTTTATAGAGTTACCAGTTTGGATTTTGTGGCACAGAGACTGCTGAGAGGAGATGAAGCAGGTAGATGGGCCTTAGAAGTGACAGAAAGAAGGACTTTTTTGTATGGACCTGAAGTGGACTGCGCAGGTGGTTGCAACAGAGCATGAGTGACTGCGTATTTGCTGGACCGAGAGCAAATGTACAGGATTCTCATTGCAGAGTGATGACTTTGAAAGCCGAATCTTAAAGCAGCTCCAAACTTGAGATTGATAGAGGCTTAGAACTGAGCAAGAAAATACTTCGAATTTTGCCTGCTTTAAAAAGTTTATCATTCTGGTTTAAATCCCTGTAAAATTTACCTTTTGAGTCAGAGCCCACTTGATGTTTTGGGAGGACTCACTTCTATGAAAATACACAGCTCTGGCCAAGCCAGGTTGCTGTCTGCACACACTGGTGTACGATGAAGACCGGTGTGAGGCAGACTGCACAACAACTCTGGAAGTCTTGCACTTAAGCTTACTTATTTATGTGGAAGCTGTTTGAGGATTTCTTTTTTTTTTGGGGGGGGGGGGCAGGGGAATCCATTCTTAACAGTGGATTCTCAGCACGTTGAAAATCTGACCTGTTTTATACAGTACATAAAGATGTGTTCAGGACGATTCCTTCTTGCAGTAGATGAGTGATGAAATGAGGAGACCTCTTTGAGGTCGACAAAGCTAAAGGACTCGGTGAACTTAGTGGGGCGGTACGGAAGTGAAATCGGAATAAAGGACAACAGAGGAATAATAATTGACTTTTATGGAGGCAAATGATAATGGGATACTGATCATCCATTTTCAGGGCAAGTGGCATATTCACAGTGTCCATTTGTTGGAACTCAGTTTCAAGAGGAGTGGGGATATGCTTAGAAGAAGGCCAGAAGAGATCAGGGAGGGCAATCAGAGATTTCAGGAGCAGGAGCTCTGAGGAAATGGATGAAAAGACTGAGGACATTTGGCTTAAGACAAGATGAGATGAGGGAAGGCCATGAGAACAATCCTTAAGTATGTAGAAAAACTGTTGCAAAGAGAAAAAGATTAATCTGTTCTCAACATCAGTGGTGGAAAGGAGAAAATAAAGTGTGCTCAAATGCAGCAGTAATTAGGGTGATTATTTAGGACGGACAAGGAGTTTCTATATTTTGAACAGGGCAGGAAAGCATCTGCCTGGAGTGGCAGTGGGGTGAGCTGAGCCTGCCTTGAACCAAATGTGGTCTCTTCCCAAGCCTCTCTTTTATAAGATTTTATGCTTGCTCCTTTGGAGAGAGCTTTTTGTATATCCACAAGAAATTTGATTTGCAGAACAGCATAAATAACTTCACGACACTGTTTTGGTTATCAGTGTCGATTTCCTCTGTTATATATTAGAACTGAAGGGTCGGTTCAAAGATGTCGGTATTTTCGGATAAAAACAAATTCAGCTGAAATGCAGTTCAGCTGGTGAGATGGAGATTATCTGAACGAAGCCATGTGATATGACATTCATTATATTTTCCTTGCATAAATGCGTAGAAATGGTATTGTATTCTTTCTTCCATTTTTTTTTTCCCCTGCAGTTTTCATTTTAACTAATACACCTGACTGAACTTTTAAATATTTTCATAAAACATCTAAGCTGACATAGCAGTTAGAAATCTCTCCAGTTCCATTAGAATTGCACTGGTAAGTTAACATACTGATAAGAAAATGAGACTGGTAACAGAAAGGTTACATGGCATCGTCTTGTGACTATGTTAGGCTTTCTGGTATATAGGGTTAACTTTTTGAGATTCATGAGATAAAATGAAGGATTTACCTTCTTTTTAATTTTAAAAATTAAACATTTATTTGGGGATTTATCTAATTCCAAATAATCCTAAATTTTCAAATAATAGGTAGCTTTGCTAAGTTTTTCTAGGATTTCGGGTTAGCATGCCCTCTTAATTCCTCATTGTCCTTTGGGATATTATTCAAAAGTTAAATCATACAGTTCAAATAA
>NW_009213561.1:7509-16292 GCF_000690835.1 Fulmarus glacialis | reverse complement strand
CAATCTAATTGCTTTTCAGTTCACAGTGTAACCTAGTGATTGGCAATTGAAAGGAATAAAATACTGCTAGTTGGGCAGTGTTGAGATTTTTTTTTTTTTAATCAGCAGATTTTGTATATAAAAAGCAAGGTTTCAACTTTTTTTTGATCAATACGTTTTTTTTATAGAAAAGTGTTAGTGAAACATCCACTGCTGTTCATGTACATACAGAAATGGTCTCTTGCTGTAGGTAAATGTAATTGTCTCCGACAGTAAAAGGTACCACTTGGACTTGGTTATGCAGCTGGTCACATTTTATTGAGACACTGACATATTCCCTGTGGTCTGGGAAGAAAAGAAGATTATATCATTGTGAAGTTTTGCTGGATCAGTGCTCTGCCTGTGAATGCGGGGTTATATGCAAACACTTTCAAGGTGGGGGCTTGCCTTTTTTTCTGTTCTCCTTCAGCTGCAGCATGCATTGCCCTCAGCATTGTAACTTGTTGGAAAATGCAGGGAACAGTTGTTGGGAGCTTGGGACCTGTTTCTTTCCTTGCATTAGGAGAAAATAATAGTAAATCCCTTTGTTAAATTGTTAGACCTATAAACTTTGAAGAAAATTATATTCCTGTTGCTGTATTTAAAACGGAGACTAAGATATCCTTGTATGTCCAAAATAAAGGTTTAGGTTAAGTCATACAGAGCGCTATTATATCTTCGGACATAGTACAAGTTTATTTAAAATACTTTAGATGCAATTGTGCAAAGATATAGATTGTGATGTTATACACACACACAATCCTGTATACCATAGAGGAAAACCTGTCTTTTGTGACTGAAACTTAGCAACTATGGAAGTTAATATGAAAAAAATAGTGGTGGTGATCTTACTGATTTTGAAAGAAAATGGCATGATTTTGAGAGATTCTATTGTAAACAAGGGATTGTTTAATGAAAAAAAAGAGGTTTCTTGTGTAGATATCTCCATTCTGTATATATTTTGAAACAACTTTTCTTACAGGCCGTTCATCTGTTGGAAACAGTTTACTGTATTAAAAAAAAAGGAAAGTATGAAGGAGTAGATCAGTCCTTTTTGCGGTAAGCACATGAAGACCGAGAGCTCAATGTTAGGAAAAGGCAAGATTTGCTTGCTTTCTTTCCTAAAAGGAAAGCCTTTCACCGAAACCCTCTTGTAAACAAAAGGAACAATGAGTCATGCCAATGACTTCTTTTGCGCTGAAGTATACAATGTAAAAGGTATCTCCTCTCTCTCCCCTCCTTTGGCATCTGCAATTAACAGTCTTTGGGATTTTGAAAAATAGCCCATTTGAGGGTCTGGAGCTGTCGTTCTCTGTATTAAGGTTTCTGTGGTTCATTAACTATTCTGAAGATGGGTAATGATCACCATCCTTTTTTTATGTGTCTCCAGAATGATGGGGGAGAAATCCTAAATGACATTTTCATCTGTCTCTACACTGGATAATTAAGCATTGTCACTGAAAAGTGAGTGCTTTTTTTTTTTTTTTTTTTTAAAAAAAAGGTTAAGGATGATTTTAAATAAAGTGTAAGATGCTTTGATAACTGAAACCCACGAGTGTGAATCAGGCAATCTGGTTTCTGTTCCTAGCTCTGTCATTGCCTACCTATCTGCCCTTGAGTGATTTGCTGATACTAAACATTTTCAAAAACTTCCACAGTTTTGTGGTTTTCATTTCTTGGACATCTGGTTTAATATCAAAAGTCAACTGCCTTTCAGATTTTGCCTACATGATTGTAAATGATCAAAAAGCAGTAATTTAACAAGTTATTGCATGACAGCAGAACTTGATTTGATTACACATGCTCATAGTCCATTGCAAATTAACACGTTTAAACAACCTTCACTTTGGCCAATGCGTTTTACTGTACTTTTGTGCTCTGTTGATAAGCCAATTCATTCATAAAGTACTGTGGTAATGTTGATAATTTGCCATCCATTTTCCATATTGCAAATAAAAATTGTATTAAGAAGGTCTTTGATTTTTAAAATCTGATGTATTCAAAAGAATTTCTGTCAAATTTACAACCCAGATAACATATTTTGCATACGTTCAAAGTCTTTTTGGCTGATTTGCAAAGGATCTGAATTAACTAATCTCTTCAGTTCTTTGCCCAGCAATTTCGGGACTCAAACGCTAGTGTACGTATGCAACACTTTTTGGACCTTAGATGAGGGATTTTTATGACGGATTCTTGCAGATGCTGCTGATTCATGAAATACTGAGAGTATTCACTACGTTGCTTTGAAAGACCATATACAGAAGAATGAAACGAGCCTTACTTTGTGCTAGGATGCAATTTATACCTAGTTGCTTCTGAAATGATGACTTATCAGGAATTACTGAAAATCAGAGTAAAAGAATTCAGATTCAGAACAGCTATAAACTCACATAATTTCTACACGGTGAATGTGTACTGAACTTCTTTTTTGAACATTATGTATTTGCAGATGACTTGCTTGTTGGTAGATACTTACTTTTCAAAACTTGAATGCCTTGGATTCATTGAGGTGCTTTCTACAAATGTCAGTTGATCTGGTGGTGGATCTGGCCACGTACTCTGTGTTGTGACAGAGTTTAATTCATTAGGTTAACTGGTAAGGCACATGACTGCTTCAGTTGCTGCACTTACATCATTCAATACCGGTTTTCAACAATTTTCCTTCTCTATCAATAATCAGATGTAATCAGTAGTTTTCCATTAATAAACCGTTAAAATGTGATGGGCTCTTGAGCTTTGAATGAACATGCAGAGCATACTATTGCATTAACACTGTTTTAAAATACTATTATGTTGTTTCTGTGTCTGATGCTGGAATAGGTGAGGCATTGGGTTTTACCATGGGTGTTTGTTTCCACAATAAAAGATTGCATAACTGGAAGAATTGTTTATTAAACAAATAGATCTGAAAGAGCCTTTTTCAGTTTAGAATGACATGTTATTGCTGAAAAGTAAGGTATATTCTCTGTCAGAAGTCACAGATATTCAGAGCTATAGATTTTTTCAAAACTCTTCTAAGCTTAAAATACACTGGAAGCGTAGTTGAGGGATTTTGTGTGTGCTTTCCCTGTTTTTACCCTCTTCTGGGCAATCATTTGACAGACCCTTGTTGGAACTCGTAGTGGCGATCTGATGTTCTGAAGCATTTGGAAGATTTGGGTACTGGCTAGATGTCAGCATAACTGACATCCAGATCTCTTAGAAAGCTTTGGAAAGCTCACCTATGGCCAATTTATGACTTTGCAATGTTTAGTGTCGAGGAACAATGAATTTCTTGTTTTCCAATAAACTGTGGAATCACGGAGTGAGAGAATCAGTCATTTTTCAATGCCTTCCACCATCTGCCTTGAATGCAAGTTTGGCTTGCATCCTGATGTTGGCAAGTGAGATTTGAACTATCCCCATTAGTTTTATCTAAAAAATATAAAAGGCATTTGACTGTC
Source organism: Fulmarus glacialis (assembly GCF_000690835.1). NCBI lineage: Eukaryota > Metazoa > Chordata > Aves > Procellariiformes > Procellariidae > Fulmarus > Fulmarus glacialis. The sequence continues at coordinate 12,831 of NW_009213561.1, read as the reverse complement.
TGATGCAGTGGGTAGTAGCAATATGCTTGGTAGTCCTGTAGTGAACAAAAAAAATGTACAAAATAGCCAAGCTTGGGAGCCAGCATGGGCTGAGATCTGAGGGTGTTCTTCAATCCCATGACAAAGAACTTCTCAGGAAAATGAGAGGTTTGGCCTGAAGCTGTTGTGCATGTAATTATACCATGATAGGAGAGGGTACATACAGTCAGGTACCCCTGTGAAAGTCTAATACCTAGGTGGACCTAAACATAGTACAAAAATGCTATGAAGTTTTGTTTAAAAGTACTGTTGTGCCTGCTCCTGGTATGATTTTCTAAATAGAAGACTCAAGTCCCTCTTTATTGAAAATACCCAAAAGCCATAGTGCACATAATGTTTGAAAAAAAAAGTTCAAAAGCGTTTTTCTGCTGGAGAACTGCACAACCAAACCTAGAGCCGGTGTTCTGTTATCTGACGTTACATATTTTTTATGGTTTCATGAATTATATTTATTCTGCATCTGTGAAAAGTAAAAGCTGTCATAAATTATACTCCTTTATGTTAATAGCATGATGTCTATATTGTAGGCACTATGTAGCATTTGTAGAGACACACAGGTGCAGACCTGTAAATGCTCCCTTTGATAGCAAAAGCGGTATATTGTTACCCAAGAATGAACAGGGTTTTAGCTTTCCTATCATTAGGACAGACCACGCATTCATCACTGCGTCTGATGAGCCATGTATAATTTTTTCTATCGGGCAGAACTGGATGACAGCGGAGGGCTGGCAGAAAGCCCTGCCTCCCATGAGAGGTCCATTTCCAATGGAGAGGCTGCTGCGGGTGATGAGACTGGCTGGCCAAAACCCAGGCAAACGGAAGAAGCAGCATCGTGTCACGTAGTGGCTGACCCATATCTAGTGTCCAAATGTTTAACCAGAGCTTTCCGTTGCTTTTGTGCTGTAGGCCAGTATTATTTTGTTTGTTTATGATTTATGAAGCATATCTGAATAGACTTACCTGTTCGTTTTGGTCATTACTATGGTCATCGTGTGACAAGAATGAACATAGTACCAGATGTCTTGTGACCCGTGACTGCCACAAAATTAATATTAGTATCAGTGCTAAAAATATGCCCAGAATATCCAGAATGTATAGAGAGTGATGGCAGATGCGACAAAGGACATGTCATGGATCTGCTTTCTGGAGCAGTTGCCGGAGGCCTTGCAATGCAACCTGAAGTGGTTCTGGGTATCTTTAGGCAACTGGATCCTATCCTGCACTAAGCTGCATGTAGGCAACTATTTACACCATGAGAATGTTTCTCTTATGTATTCTAACCTGCTGATAAATATTTATCCTCTCTTGGACTCAGATTTTTTTTTTTTTATTTATTTTATTTATTTTGGAATCAGCAGATTTGTAGCAGTCAGTTCAGACCACGGGAAATCCAATCGGGCAGGTTGGAGACCAGCCAGTTGAGCACCCTAATTAACAGGAACACGTAATTAAAATTTAAGCAGATGTGGCTTGGGCAGGTGGTATTTCCTGAACGCATTTAGTTTGCTGTGTGTACACACTATATGTGATGGATACAAATAAATACTCTATTTGCAACCGCGAAAAATACTTGTGCATATGCTGAGCAGTTGGTCTGTGCGAGTGCTGTGCGCTCACCCGGCACTGCTGAAACTGCCACATCTCAGCTCTTAATGGACTGAAACGAGTTCTGAAATCCTGAACATATGTAAACATTTTTAAAACTCAGCCTGGACAAAGTTTGTGGGAAGCAAAAAAGACATATGCATGGCAGCTTATAAATATAATAACCCCATATGATGCTTTTCTTGCACTCTTTTTTGATTATTTGCTCCCAGCTGCTGTTGGAAACAGCATATTAGGCAAGATACACTTTGATCTGATGTAGGTTTACAAAACAATGTTGTCTGTTGAACTCATTGCCACTCCCCAAATTTGAAAACAACTACTCAGCTGAAAAATTGGCGCATAAAAATTCCAAAATCATATTTGTTCTTAGTTCTTACCTAAAATTCCAGTAATGGCTTTATCAAGAATTTCAGTGAACTGGAAGAAAATAATAAAAAGTTACAGTCAAAATTTGATAAACTTCTAACTCTGCAAAAATGGAATTCGGGTGTGTTTTTTTTTTTTTAATAGGACAGCAAGTGTAGGCCATTTCCCACTCTCATTGCAGTGTAGACATTAAATCTTTGAAGAAAAAAACCCAAACAAACCACACTTGCAGTTCTTCATAATTGAGGGAAAATTTTGTTCCTGTAGATTTTTAAGATTAAATCTGAAGAATCCTACTGCAGTTTTAGATGTGTTTTGGGGGGGGTTCTAGCAGTTTAATAGGATTGTCTGATAAGTAATTGTGTCATACCGTTAAATTATTCCATCTTCTGATTGTTAGAGTGACCTATTGTAATTTTTCAGTATCCTTTGAGCGGTGTTTCGCAGTGTCCCAGTGTATCACCAGCAATGAACATCTGCCTTATTTGCAATACCTTGTTCTAGCAAGCTGTGTCGAAAGGAGTGCTGTTAGAGCAGATGACTTTCCATTAAGCTGCTGCAGCTCCGTGTTCCCCATGGTTACCAATGTGAAAGTGAAATTTCTGTGTTTTGTGTGCACGTGTGTGTGTTGATTTATCTTTTATAATCATCTGTTAAAGATTGGTCTTTTGAAGCTGCAGAGGCTGTAGAAAGCCTGGCTTTATTACAGATGTATCTCTGTCTTATTTCAAATTATTTTCCTAGCTCTAAAACTTTGAACCTTCAACAGTCATGGTCTGCTTCTCTTCACTGGCCAGCTATCAGGCAGTAAAACACAACTTAGACTTCTTGTTTACACAGGAAATCTAAGAACGTGTTTTCATAAACGTTTTCTTGATCTTGTCCTGGTGTCGAAGTGGAACAACTTTACCTTATTCAAGTGAAGTAGGGTATGCTGTCTGAGTTTTAAGTGGAATTTTATCTGTTTGTTTCAGTTCAGGAACCGAGCATATTTGAGATGGAGCAGAATACTCATGAAACAAGTTTGTGTCCTGTTCTGATGTACAGTAGTTCGGTATCTGATCTATATTCAAAAGTAAAGGAAAGTAACTTGTGGAAATCTCTTTGAGAGCATCTGATAAAGGCACAGTATTATTCAGGCTGTTACTGTTATATTTATTAACGTTGATTCTAACATGAGACCAAATCTTAAGTCTGTGGTGGCTCCACTTCAATAAATTATGCAGATTTACAGCAGCTGAGATGTGCCTGTTAACTTTGTCGTTATTCCCATTGACTGAACCTGAATAGGTAGCTGAATAAAGTATGTTTTTAATGTGAGTAAGGGAATCAAAAATTTGGCTGACGTTATTAAAGGCAGTATTGTAAGCGGAAATTGGCAGTCATATTGCTATTGATTCCTACTGAGTATGCAACCGCTTGCAAAAGTGAGAAGCATAATCATCCCAGGGGCCTGTTTCTTTCCACTGCTTAAATCTTGCTGCTGTGAATCTCAGTGCGCTGGCAGTTTTAGGAAGCAAGTTAATTGACAATTTGTAGAGGACGACTATGAAGTGCATGTGAAGTGTTGGAATTTTTCAGGATGGACTGTCAAACAAACTTTACACTTTTCTGAATTTGGTCTGCTTTAGGAAATACTGTTTTTACATGTTATACTTGTTATCCAACTAGTATGTAATAAAAATAATGGGTTAAATTACCTCTGACTTTAAGTCCATGTAGTTAGCAGAATTATATCAAAGACCAAGTGCAAGTCAGTCACTGTAAAAAATCTGCACAAAAAAAAAACCTTCGTGGTGGTGGTGTTCATAAGATTTATCAAAGTAGTCTAATATGTGCTGATTTATTGTAATATAATGTGTGCTTATAATTTGCAATTTGATTTTAACATGCTATAAAGAAATTATGGAGTAAATAGTGAGCGTGCTCGTTCCTGTAACTTAATCAGATATGTTGTCACAAAAGTTTCAAAGACATGGTTATTTAATTATGAAGTGGAAAGTAACTTTACTTGTATTACTAAGGGAGCAATTTGCTTATTGTATCTTCTTCTTTTAATGCTTAATTCCTTTTATTGAAACTGAATACTTCTCGTTGCAATGTGCCATAACCTTATTGGCCTGGGATAAGTTTCTTGCAATTATTTATTCTATTAATGTTGCTATCACCTGAGGGAAATTCAGATATTCTGTTAATGATTGTGTTAAACAACTTTCTGTATTTCTGTACTGCCCAAGTTTATGTCATTACATTAGGAGGCACAGGAGATGAAATTGGAAACTTGTAATATACTACAGATTGGATTATCTTGTCTGTTTTGTGTAGACTGCTTGAAGACTTATTTTAGATAATTTAAAAAGATTAAATCTGCAAGACAGTTATTCCTCCTGACAGGATCTCTGAAGTCTTTAACGTAAGTCCAGTGTTCTTGTAAAGATTTTGAACTTTGTACACTAATAACTTTGCTATTGCAATGCAGGCTGGGGTAGAACATCTTTCTTTAATCAAAGAATTTTTGCAATTTTTTAAAATTCTTTGGATGTTGGAATAATTATTTCATCCATATGATGGGCATTAGACATTTGAATGTGGTATATAATGTTTGAGCCGTTTCTAGGCTATACTAGGTGTTATAGCTTCACTTTCTGCCTTTTTAAGGTTTTAAAGTTGTCTGGGCAGTAAATGTTCTTTTTTTTAAAGGTCTGTTGAACTATAAGGTAGTTTTGTTGGGGTGAAGAAAGGAGTCTTTCTGCTTGCTTTCCATCAAAAGCTTTCCTTGGCGGAGTTGTCCCTGGGGTTAGTGCAGACCCCAATGGAAGCAGTGCTGGTACCTTCAGCCGGGAGCATCCTGCCTGCAGCTTCGCAGCTGGGTTCTGAGTAGCACAGAGGTGCCTGTAAAGCACTTGGTGGGATTCTCAAATACCTATTGCTTGCAATAATGGTTTTAAAAAGACTGTGCGTTATTCAACCGTTGCCTTTGATGTGTGCAAGACAGCCAGCGTATTTTTTTTAAGGTTCTATTAAGGAACCTAAAGCATCTAAATATAACTGGCCTTTTTGTGAAGAGGAGGTTGTGAACAAGAGTTTAAGGCAGTGTCAGTGTCTCTGTGCTTGGAAATCAATACCTCTGTGATCCTTAGTCTTGTTTCTCAGTCCTAAGAGCTTCACTAAAAAAAAAAAAAAAAAAAAAAGAGAAAATCCTCCTAAAATTCAGCAAATATTCCGTACATTTTTTGTACTGCATTTGGATAGTGCTTTTTAGTTGAATAATGGTTCTTTTTATTTGTGCCCTGCTTTGCTTACATAAGT
>NW_009213561.1:0-7496 GCF_000690835.1 Fulmarus glacialis | reverse complement strand
AGGGAAAGCCTTCAGTTGTCCCTTCAGCATATCTGTCCTCTAGAGTTATCTGTAAAATGCTCTCTACATCTGGTATCTTTCGGCATTTGCTGGGGAGGGTGGTCCTTCAGTGCCGTCACCATTTTCATCCTATGGCCCATCTGGTAGCAGGTGTTGAACAGCGATACAAAGCCAGTGATGCAAGCCCAGACCAACCCATCTGAAGTCTCAATTGGCCCATCTTGTAGATACTGCCAAAATCATTTCCAGGCTCATGTCGTATGCTTGCCAAGCTGTTGGCTCAGGTAATCCTTCAGTGCAGGTAGGAAATCTGAGGAAAACCTTCTGACAGCTAGCACAATATTTGGGGGAACAGTTCCATTCTGTTTAGCAGATTTGCTTTACGTGATGAATTTAAGCCAAACATATAATTACAACTAATCTTCAGCATCATACCCTCCCTGAAGTCCCTGAAATGTTACTTCAGATTGCGTTCTTCATATTCAATGGTTGGTGAATTGATGCTCTATCAGAAACTTGATCAGCACCAGAGAGATGAATTTTGAAACAATTACTGTGATAATTTCTGCAGGATTCTTTATGTTTTAATTGGATATGTTTGCTATAAATACTTTTTTCCTTATTTTTCTTTTCAAAAAGCAGTTGCTTTTGTCTCACAGTTGGTAAGAAATTATATGCAAAAAAATGAAAGGTGATTTTTTTTTTTTGCATGTTTGATGATACATTATGAATAAAATTATGGACTGACGCGTATTAAGGTACACGTGTCTTGGTGGGAAATAAACTAAAACTCTGTTTACTTGTGTGTTTTTTCCAGAGATTTGTTACAGTTCCCTGGAGAAGATGATGTAGACATTGCAATGAAAATTCTCGTTCAGTGGAGTTCCCAAGGCCTTGAAGATGTCCGGCTGGTAAATTACTCTGTTTTGCTTGACCTACCGGGCTCTTCTTCAAACACAGTAACTCTGAAAAACAGCGGTGAATGCTTTTATCCTAGTGGACAACAGTGCAACAGAGAGCCCAAAACGCTTCACAGCCAAGACCTCCTATACTCGTATGCAGCTTACTCTGCCAAAGGAACTCTTGAGGTAATATGACCATTTGTCTCTGTCATTTGTGGTGAAATAGAGTTAGAAAACATCAGCTTTTGTTGAAGTTGGCTGGCAAAGTACACATGGTGAAATGCCCAGCCTTAAAATAGACATATTTAGGTAAAATATGATGTGGCCAATCCCAATTCAAACTTAAAAATTAGTCAGACCTGAATGCTTCATATGATTTTTTTTTTTTTTTTTTTTAAAGTTTCTGAGTTTTTGAATTGGCATCTTTTGCTTGGGTGTAAAAATCTGAAAGCTGTGTTTAGAGCTACATTTTATCCTTGTTGATATCTAAGAGCTACTGGTTTGAGGGATGCCTGTAGGAAGGGTAAGATGAGGTTTTCTGCAGTGAGACCGGCGGGAGTGCTGGGCTAATACCTGGAGCTCCTGAATTATGGTTGTGGATCTTGTATGCTTGCTTCTGTGGCAATTCAGTTGACACATCTGCACTGTTTCCTCTTGAAAACCCCGATTTGTATTTTTATCTTACTATAGCTTTTGTTAGAAAGTTTTGTCAGTGAAAAGATCCTGCCTGTTGGAATTTGTTACTTGCCAAGTAAAAAAAGATCTTGGATTATCTTGTTTTATCGTCTTTACCGTCTTCATTGGCTGCTTCCTTATATTTGCTTCCCAAATATATTGGGGGTGTACAAAGGGCTCATAATTTCTGTTTACTTTCCTAGCTGAGATAATATAAATCTCAATAAATATTTCTGAAATATAAAAATTGCAATTTCACTGCTAACTGCGTTACTGTTGTCTTTCTCCTTTTTAAAATATTATATGTTATTCAAATGATGCAGGGGTTTTTCCATCTTGGTTTCTGTATTGTTTAAAAGATACGTTTGTTTTCATGACTTAGAACACTAGTAGATTATATAGGAACAGACTGTGAATGGCTTTGGGTTTGGAGGATACCTCTTACAAAATACCTTTATAGTTTGTGAATATCTTAACATTTATAGCATATCAGCTACTGAATTTTTTTGTTTGTGACAGCGTTTGCCCGTGATGTTTATTGATAACATGTAACGCACTGTGGAAATCTTGTAATGAGTCAAAATGAGGAAAGTTGCATGATGCTAACTAACGCATTTTATGGACTATTAATATAATTGCAACTTTTGGACTGTAGGAAATACGAGGGCTGGTAGAAAGTCAGATCCTTAAGTTTCTCATCCTGAAGTCCACAAGCTTCAGCTTCTCTTTCTTAAAAGCATTGAAGCTTTTTAGTCCAAGGGATTTATTCCAGAGAGGAGAAGGAATGGAGTTCTTGTTCTCCTTTGGGAGAGAGACTTCTCTCCATCTCCTGTTTTTGCGTACCTTACATGCCTACTTTCCATATTGAGTCTCGTGGTCTTTATCTTCATACAGCCTCTGTTCTGCAGCTCTATCAACGCAGCAACTTCAGGTTGAAGTTTGTTGTTAAGAAGTGAAATGAAGAACGCAAGGCTAGGTCCTAACCTGCACAATGTATTCTTTAACTTTTCCATGGGCAAGTAGAAAGTACTAATGAATGGGTTTGGCTTCTCACATTTATCACTTAGAAACTCAGTATGTAATATTATTTTCTCATTGTAACGTAATAAGAGTAACTGTAATGAGATAAAAGTAAAGTTGTGGCCTTTGAGATTTATTTCATGAAAATAAATGCGTTGCTAACAAATTCATCAGATTAAAGGAAATCCAGTGTTCCAGGAAAAATCATTGATGTTATTACCAGCAACACATGTACCACTTTCAGTTATATTTCAGAGCAGTTTCATCTATGATTGAGTTCTGCAGAAATGAGGACCACACACACTGTGTATGTACTCATCACTAGGGGTGTACCTTGGCTTTGGCAAAACTCAAAGCTTGTACTTGAGCCAAGAATGACTCTCTGTGCACAATTTTACAGTCAGATCTTTGAGATACCTAGCACCCTCACAAAACTTCAGATGTTTTCTTTTATTCTTCAAAATGTCTACCGAAAGTGTCCTTAGATCTAGAGTTTTGCCTAAAAGGGAAATTTCCTTTTTTGTTTAGGCTATGGATAAATTGGTAGTGATCTAACCTCCCTGACTTTCAGTCCTACACAGTAATGTCTACAATTTAAACTAATGGAAGTAGAAAAACTTTAAACGAGAAGTAGCAGGTGGTGGCTGTTGCTGTGTTCAGCCATCAGAGGGTGACTTGATTGCTTGCAGTGGAGCTACAAGTTGTGTGTTTTGAATATCTTGCAGTGGATTGTGATTGCAAAATCATGAGAGTTTTCCTGTGAGAAGGTATTCTTGTAATAGCTACTCATAATCTGAATAATTCTCTTTCAAATGTGACACATCCTTAGTAGAAAATTTCTATTGCGCGTCACATAATCAAGTTGAATTGCTAATATTGCTTCGATGCTGCTGCTTCATTGTATCTCATTTGTATATTTGGTTTGCTAGAAGTTCAAGCAAATAAAACCATTAAGTTATTGCAGCATGGCTACCAGAAGAGCTATGGCTCTACTTTCATGTTGACAAGGTTATTTGTAGAATAGCAAGACTCATTTTCTTTGACCACCTGTCATGTCCATTCATCATACAGCCATTGTATGTGAGCCATCCAATTTGTGCTTTCTGGTAACAGTCTAAACAGCATTTGTGAGTAAAAATGTGAGCATTTGTGATCTGAAATCTACTTCAAAAACCTACTTAGTGCCATTGTGATGGATGGTGCACTTCACTACTTCTCTATAATTCATCGGGTCCTGAAAAGGTGACACTGTTTACCTATCACGGTGACAGGCAGGGCAGCCTACAGTTCTGTCTAGTCTGTTTTGAAATAGATATTGCAGCAGTTATGTAAATAATATATTGTAGACTAGGTCAGTCTAAGGAAGGAATGACATACGTGAAATATATTTTTATTAAAACTTAAATATCAGCCACCTTTTATAGAGTTTAAACCTTTTGTCTCCTTGATGAAAACAGGAAAGCCACTCTGGCCAACAGAGTACATATATAAAGGGAAATTACATTGCATCACATTTATGCGTTAAAGCAAAAGGTGTGTCAAACAGTATCTAGCCAGTCTCCGAGTGAGTATAGTGTGGTGAATCCGAATGTGCTGCTCCCTGCCTTCACGGCGCGTGGTGATCCGAGAGCTGTGGCTGCGTGTGCTGGCACCGGCAGAGCAGCGGAGGGGTGAGCTGGGGAACCGTCGGCGAGAGCTGAGGAGAGGTGTGTGCGAACCCCCCGAGATCCAGCATCCTCCTTTCAGTACCACGCTGGTGAGTAGTGTCAGCGAAGGTGCATGTTGTAGCCCATCTGTTAACACACACGGCGGTGATCCCCCAAGTGCAGTGAAGTGTAAGTGAGGATACGTCTTGGCTGGAAGCGCAGCAGAAGGCTGAGTGGTACTCGGGTCATCTGGGCGGTTGGTTTAAAGCAGGCCCACTGAGTACAGCGAACTTCAGGAAGAAACAAGTGTTCAGTTTTGATGTCGCAATGTTTATCTGCTCTGTTCCCTGTTTCTTTAGCAACTGTAAAGAGAAAATCTTAGCAGATGTAATGGTTGGTGTGTTGGGACAACATTCAAGGACAGACTAATTAAAGCAAAATGAAGATTGTATTTACTTTGTATTCCCTGATTTTCTGAAGTTATGTTTGTGTGACGTGAAGTTTTCCTCACCTTCCTTTCACCTAAAATTTATTCACTCTTTGCTTTATGAAAGGGTTAAGGAACTTTTGGCAATCCTAAATCTGCTTTCAGACTTTAAACAGAGATGCTTGGTGTCCTCCATTATACAGTGTTGCCTCATGCTATATTATACTCCTCTGCCTCTTCTGGAGTAACTGGCTGCTGAATGCACCAAATCCCTGTTGGTTCCTTTGCTGTTCCTCCATCCTTTCCTTTTTTCATCGTGGACACTCTCAGCAAGCCCAGCAAAATATCACTTTTCTTTTCTGGACCTGATACACTGAAAGGACTATGTTGGTTCAGGAACCAGGAGAGGATGCAAGAAAAGTACAAGTAGTGGCATGTTCTTGAAATGGGAATGCATATGCAGGCAGGGATTTGATGGTTTCATGGACAGAAGTGAATCATCCCCACTCCAAGGCAGTTCTCCCAACACCTGACTATGTCTCCTTTCTACTTTGACCCCTCCTCTGTCCCTGTTCCCTGACTCTTGGACTCCTCCACTACATCACCTCACTTCCCTGCTGTCGTCTGCATTCCTTGACTGATTCTACCCATTTCTCTGTTCAAAGTGTCTACTGATTTTAGAAATTTGTACTCCCAAATCAGCAAGTGATACCTTTGATTAGTTTTGGAGGGGCTGCGGGGAGCAGACAAGTGAGAATGCTGACTGTTTGCCTCTATCTACAATATGCAGAAGAGATTCTCTACATCTGCTGATAGCGTATCAGCCTGCTCCGGTTCATTTGTTTTGGTGACATTTTCTCAGCTAAATAAGAACCCACCACAGAGATTAATGCAACCTGAAGCAATATGAGAAGTACAAACCCATCTGTTAAGCTCACTCATTGATCTTCCCACCATTCTTCAATCTTGGCAAGATGGGAATAAGGGAAGCAGGACTCAGATTGCTGTCAGATCCTCTTTCACAAGTAAGCGGGCTTGCTCACTTACCAGATATCCCATTTTCTTACAGCTATGCTGAGATGTCTCCTCTCCCCATCCAGCCCCTTCTTTCCCAGGTCCTTCGCTCTGCAGGAAGATGGGAGTCTTCCTCTCCTCTATTGCCTGTTCCTCTAATCTTACCCACTCATTGCGGGGTCCCCAGTTGTGTCCCCTAGAGTCCCCTCCCCTCTCTGCTAGGTCTTTACAGTGCTGCAGCACTGTTTCCTTTCAGTAATTGCAGCTCTCTATATTTCTAGCTCTGCACCAAAAGGTTACGAGTTCCTCTGGAGGGTCAATGCATCAGGAAATCCTTGACCCAACAGCTTGCTTTCGTTTGATTCGGTTTCATTGTGCTGGAAATGTGATTAGTGCACCCTTATGATCTTTTATCTTCCCTCTAGCTAATCAGTGATAATTTCCTTAACAATATTTCTGAATTAAGATTGGTGTCAGCGGGTTGGTTTTAGAAAATTTTAAAATCTTCCCGGGTTATTTTTATCCCTAGGCAAAATTTCCACATGAGCCTTCTGCAGCATGCTCACTTGCACATCTTGAATTCCAAAGGCAGAGAGTACATATAATTCAGATTAAATAATCACAGCATCTCACTGTCTTTCAGTCATTTTCGATGGCACATTGGTGCAAAATATAAAGCTAGAGGGAATCTTGGTATGTGTGTGCATTTAATTCTTTTAGGCATGACAATTTAGTTCATTATTATCTTTATTAACATTTTCTAAAATTTCTTCTCTGAAGAGACACGTACTAGCTAAAATGAATCCCTAGCAACTGAAATCAGTTTGCAGATGGGCAGGGCTATAGGTTGGATAACACGTACGCACAAATGAGAAGAATCATGTGATTTTTGTAACATTTAGATGTTACTTATCTTTTATTTATAGAGGAGTTTCTCAGAAACCTCTTCCACAAATAATCATAATTTGGACCATTGCTCTGCATACCAAGTAGGCACAGCAAATTTTCAAGACAATCTCACTAAGAATATGGATTTTAGAATAGACTTGACCTTTAAACAGAAAACAACATTCAACATTAACTACAGCGTAGCTGCCACTCCATTATAATTACATATAGAAAGCTGTGAAATGCAATGTGAAGGTTATATAATTTAAAATTGCAGTCTAGGACTACAAAAACCATCATTGAAGAGATGTCCTGCAGAACATCCTGTCAGTTTTCTGGCATATATCACATAACCATTCATAAATAAAGTTGTACAGTTCTCTAAAAGTAATAGTAGTTCATCATGCACAAAAGCCTGGTTAATATTACTGCAAGATTTTTATATCATTGAATGGCAGGGTTTCAAAGATGCAAATGGCTACTGCTGCAAAACCTTTTGCTGTTTTATAATTACGAGTCAATACTGTACTAATGTTTTACTAATAAAATATTAGTAGTGTCATTTTGGTAATAATGTCATTAATAATAAATGAGTTTTTTTAAAATGCAGAAAAACAAAAGGTGAGACATCTTGATGTCTACAGATATAACAGATCACTGAGCACTTCCATGCCATTGCACATAATCAGCTAAAGGCATTTTTCAGTAAGGCCTCTACAGTATTTGAGAGGGAGCAATATTGAACCATAAACATTATTTATATTCCAATTGCATGGTAAAAACTAAAGGGTGCAAACACTGAGAACTTGGGAAATCGATTTCGTGCTTTATCAGGTTTTAGTGCAAGTGAAATTCCTATTGAAATCAATGGGAATTACATCATTTTTAACCAGAGTTGATTATTTTTGAAAATAGAGAAAAAGT
>NW_009213560.1:0-32322 GCF_000690835.1 Fulmarus glacialis | reverse complement strand
TGCCCCGGGTTCTCGTCAGGGGGAACGCCCGGCGCCACCGAATGGGCGGCCGCTGGCCCGAACGCAGAAATGCGCGGATTGGGACCGTCAGGAGCGTTGGGCGGCAAACGGGAGCCGCCCCGGACCCCAACCGCTGGGGCGGGCTGAGGGAGCCCTGAGCTCCCCGGGGGCAGTCCGGTGGCAGTCCCGCAGTACACGCCCCTGCGGCTCCTCGCGCTCCCAGTGCCTCTCCGCAAGCCGTGGAAAGCCACAACTAGTGCCGAGCCCTGTGTTTTACGTACAAGGTGACACCTTCGGAAATTCTTTGCTGAAAACGCGTCAGGTCCAGCCCTACTTCTGTATTGAATTTCGAGCGTTTCTACATATATACAGACATTTCGGAGAGAATGCAAAAGCACGTGTGAATGTAAAAGGTTAGTGGAAATCCCAACTGAACTGGTAGAGCCTGGCTGTCCTCCCATCCACCTCTAGTTTCATAAGAAAGGTGAAGGCACCTCGACTAGGCAGCTGTGACTGTCTTTGCTTCATTACTGGACAGTACTATGACATTAAAGACACCTTTTTTTTGTGTTTAAAATACATTCTTGCCAGTATTACCAGTCTCAAGAATACAATTAAAAGAAAACCCCAACACTGTTAGTAAATTGGAATAAACTGCTGGCATAAATCACAGTATTCACAGTTTTTTAAATCGTTTTGGGTATGTCTGTGTGAATACCAGCATCTCTACCCAAGTAGTTCTCTGAATAAAACATGGTAGGTCTAGCAAAAAAGAAGAAAAAAATTAAGTCTTCTAAAGAATTAACATGAATATACCTTAGTAACCACATCAGTAAACTTGCTCAACACCTAAAAATGGCACACACTTACAAGTGTAAATATGCAAAAACTTGGGCTAGAGAAGCCCGTAAGGTCTATTCTCTGATTTAACTAAATGGGTTGTAACTGTTGATTTTTATAAACCTGCTTGAAGCTAAGAGTATTTTAGCATACACACACCTCTGGTTTAGAAACTGACTTGTTAAACTGGAGCACAAACTGTGTTGACTAGATCCTAGTACTGTAATGGTCCAATTTCAAACACCATTAGGGAAACACAAGCAATTGTTTTTCTGATTGAAATACAGATAACTCATAGAAATTAATCTTTGTGTTACAAAGTTTTGCCTTTACAGTTACATTTGAAATTAATTTTGTTCATGGACAGTGGGGGTTCAGTTGCCTAAATGTCTAATAGGATGTCCAAAATGGATATGGCAGATATGACAACCTACAAAAGACTTACCCTCTTCTAAAATAGCAGCGGGACATCAGATGGAATGCCACAGAGCGTCAAAATGGCACCAAGCACCTACGTTTACGTACCAAAATCATGCAAGTAAATCTCATTTTGCACTACACAACTCAATTTGCAGAGTTACAGGGTTTTTTCCCCTCTAGAATTCTTAAAAGATTCTTACTCCTGGACTTTCACCTCCTTAGCATGTAGGAGGAGACCGCTCCTTCCCTTTTTTTTCTTTTAAGCAGTAAACAATAGAATAGTGGAGTAAGGCTGTCCATAACATGCCACACACCACAGTAAATACAATATTAAGAACATTCTAATCGGTTCTCCCAGCTCTAGCAAAAAGATAAGACATTCTAATGAGAAAATAATTTCAAACTGATCAACACAACTAAGGAACGAGAGGAAAAAATACCTGAAAAAGGTATTCACAAAACTGAATACTTGGGGAAATGGTGAAAGAGAATCTCACAAGGTGATACAATCAGAAAAGCAGAACTACAAAGAGATTAATTATCCCTTTCTTCAACAAAATCCCATCTGTGCCTGATTCTGTCTTCTGAAGTAACATCAAGGGAAATCTCAAAAGCAAAATGAGCATAAAATAGCAACAAGCAACAACAAGGCTATTGCCAACAGTGTGACACAACTTTCAACATCAGACCCAACATGCAAATTTGCTGAGCGAGGCAGCAGTTACAAGAAAAATGAATCCAAAGCACTGGTCAGAAGCACAGAACGAAACAAACCCACCAAGACACCAATATCACAGGAATCCAAATATCAAAAAGTGCATCAAAGAATGCACAAAAGCCAAAAGACCACTCTGTGTATCAATTTAAACTGTTTATACTTGACAGGGAAGTAGCACATCATAACCATGATACCTAGCAGACAACCAGAATTGCTCCTTACCCTCCGTTGAGAACACAAAGCTTTCAAAGAATTACAGAGCTTCTCTGCTGTCCAGGTAAGAGGCAACCAACCAAAGGACAATGCTTGGCAGGTGGCATATTCAAAAAGGTATTCCTTAATATTGTTATTGTTGTTAGAAGTGTCACCAGAGTATTTCAAGCAGTTTCTTCACAGTTTTCTTTCACATACAAATGCCTGATGATAATACCATGAGTGGTTAAGTGTACCAAGGGCAGTGCCTATCCATGTAGCTGATGTCCTGCAATGCTCGATCTGCCCGAGACGAAACAGCAGACAGCAAAAGTCTGATGAGGAAAGCTTCATTCTCTGTGAAACTTTATTAATTTCAATTTAAAGCATGAGTGCATACCATCCAGATAGCTCTTCTCTTGCTCACACCATGTATATTTGACAGGATTGCCTTATCTCTTTCTCCTATTCCTTTTCAAAGGAGTGGTGGAATATCAAATTCAACACTCAAATTCTGTCATCACTTTCAGGTTGTTAAACAGAGCTAGAGGTCAACAACAACCAGAGTTTGTTAAATTTCGGCATTACTGGAGGCTAAGAAGTGACAGAAAAACAATTCACTGACAAAATTCACTGACACATTAGGATCTGACTTTCAGGGGTCAAAATAGTTTATACTGATAGTCTAGGATCTAAACAGATGTGCTAACACCATTTCTGTATGTTTCTGAAGATAACAGAGAGAGAACTTCGCTTATTTCCGATAGAAAGTGAAAAATAACCGGATGATAGTAGGATGCTTTTACTGAACATGCCTGTTGAAAGAACAATGGGTGAGACAAGTGAAAGCAATGGCATTCTTCCATGCTTCATCCTCTGGTGATGCCAGAACAAGGTGCTTCTTCAAGCTGGCTGTGTAGATGTTACTAATATGAACAATAATAATCAGCAACAAAATTCTTAACACTGATAGGTACGAGCATTGTTCTAGGCTGTCTGCAGTCTCAGAAGACATTGTAATGCAGGTTTGCAAGCAGTCCACGTTCAGAAAATCTTTGGATTCTTCTTAATGAATTTTGGTGCCTGTGGTTTCAACTATCCATGAAAAATTCCTCTGCCAGCATTAGATGATTTAACAGTTGGCAAATCTGCCCTCAGTAAGTGCTAGGTCCAGACTTAAATGCCCACAGGTATCTTGCAGCAGGAGAAGTAAGATAAGTGAAACTTACCCACTTTGGATATTTGTTACATTGGGAGAGAAACAGGAAAAAAAAAAGGCAATTGTGGCTGAAGATTAGAGAATACCAGCTAGGATGGCAGCTAAGTTACAGAGCCAAGAAAAACTGCCAGCTTTGGAGCCACCCTTCCTTTTTTCCCTTTTTTCTAGGAAGCTGCACCTATTCACTAAACACTTTCAAGGAACAGGAAGCAAAGTGAAGGGGTCTGAATAGGTTTCTGGCTTCTCTACTAATGTACTTGCATAGGAAAACCAATACAGCCTCGGCGATAACAGAGTTGTGGAGAGCATGGAAAGTGCCAGGATGCAGTTAAGGCACGGAGCTGCTGCAAGGACAGCATTCTGATGTATATAAAAGAAATGCCAATATTTTCACCTTTCTAGAAACCTTAAGATTCTGGTTTTGTCTTATAGTTTCACATATTACCTAATACTAAGGAAAAGAATCCTTTAATATAAATGTTAAAATAATGTGCTTGAGACTTTTTGGAAAATGGGAAATATATCCAGGACTTCAGTATCTTTAATTTGTTAGTTAGTGGCAAGGTAGTCAATTTTCCATAGCTTCATTTATTTCATTATTTACAAAACAAGTTACAAAGAAAGCCACTGCATTTTTAAAAGCAAACTATTTCAGCTGTTAGGATCAACAAGACGACAAAGGAAGACAAAGTGAAAAAGAAACAAGGAACAACGGAACGGGCTCCTAAGCTGAGGTTGCTACATTAGTCAACACTTTGGTATTTGATGCATCTTAGGATAGCGTGAGGACAAGTGCCTTCCTTGTGTTTGTACAACGCTGCCAGTGTCAGCGAGACTAAGCAGCTATGCCTGAGAACAGAGCCTTCCCTTCTACCGAATTCTGCAGGTAACGGGTGTAACAGATTCTTACTACACAGTTCAAAATTGTATGTAATTTGTTGTTTTCTTTCTTTAAATACTGGCTCTTTACGGGGAAAAACAAAGCCATGTCAGCCAGGGCACAACAGGCTCTACATGCTACAATGCCCTGAAGAATCTTCGTAATTCTAATTAAGAGAAATTCATGGTCCTAACAGCATTAGATTCGGAACCATAGCTCACCAGCATGCGGAGGGAGATCATGACACAGAGTGGAGCAAACATTACAAATAAATGGGTGAGCCAAATGGACACCGAGAAACAAAAACTGTACTTGGCAAAAGCTGTCTTTGACAAGCCTTCCTGAGAAATACGAAAAAATGCAACCCCTTACCCCCCTTTCCCTTTGACATGGATTTAAACCATCCTGGGAAGCAAACAAGGAAGAATAATGATTAGCATACATATTTGTTATTTCTCATGCTGAAATTGGAGAAGACTTTTTCCTTTCTCATGAGTTTATGAGGAAGCGCAGCTTTTTGTGATGGGTACTTCTTGTCGTTTAGGCACAGGACATATCGTTAATCACAAAAGAACCCTGTGTCCCGACAGATGTGCAACAATTTCAGCAATACTTAGAAGCAGCTATATAAACTGTAAAATCAGGTATTCACAAAAAGTTAAGTTGTCATCAATTACACAGTAAACAAATCGGATGCTAGTATCATGTTTTGTTTTATAATTATCTTCTATACCTTTTCTTTGCAATAACTTGTAATGCTTTCTAATAATTACGGCTATTTCCTCTGTGTCCCAGCCCACAAGGTCTTACTGATCTCTCAGCATTCGGATCGTCCATTGATCACGCAGCATTCCAAGACATTTCAGATAGAGGAACCACTGGTACTTAGTATTTCTGTAAAGAGATTAGAATTAAATCAGTAGCATGACATACGCTCCCCAGTATTCTTGCTATTAAGATAATCTGTATCTAAATAAACTACATTTATGTATTTCTTTTATTAGTATCTGAATGTATGTGCTGCTTCTGAATGTGTACTCACCAACAGCTTTGCGAGATGATTTTCATGCAAATAACTGAACGTATTAAGACTTTTTGCACACAAACTGAAACAGGTTTTGAAATAATTAAAAACATTTCAGCAGGGCCAGCTACAAAGCAGCAACAGCAGAACATTTTGTTGCTATTGCGGTGTTTTTTTAAAAAACTGAAGGAAGTTTCTGTGGCCTAAAGAGGAGGGCCAAAGAAAGCACAGGGCTATTGTAGAAGACAAAACATGGCCAGCCATGGCCTCTTACATTTCTCTTGACCCTGTAGTAAGTACCTTTGCAAGTAATCCATAGACCAAAACTACTACTCTGGAAGAAAAATCCTGTATTTTCTTTCCTTCATCATTTTTCCACTGAGTTAACAGCAAACAATTAGGAACCCAGCACTCCAAAATACACACACACACACACACACGCATACTTCTTGGAATACTTACAAAATTTTTCTAATAAATAAATATTATTTTTGTATATATTAAATGACATGGGGGAAGAAAAAAGAACACCTCAGATGGGTATATTAGGTTGCAGGCTCTGATACAATGCATGACTGGCAACAGATTTACTTGTACAATAAAATACACAGGTAATATTCTCACCTTAATTAAGGACAGTCAAAGCACGTCACAACTGTTTATTTAATTATTTTTCCACTTATGCTAAAGGCCCCACCTTTTTAATATTTTTCTGTGGTTGAAACATACCTTTCTGAACTGTGAGTTTTCTTTTTGTAAAATGTTAACATTTTTCTTTTTACAATAAACTTTACCCATTTTGTCTTTTTTTAAACTCCATTATGAAGAGAAATGCCTGAGTTTTACTGATAATTTATACCAATTATTGGTACCTCCTGTACAGAAATAACCCAAAAGGCTCATTTACATAAACCAACTGTAATCACAAAATACTGGTCTATCACGATCTGGGCCAGAAAGACATTGGTAGTTGACTAATGCATTTAGCAATTTTGATGAGGCTAATTTTTAGGCTCAGAAAGGTCTTACAGTAAATACATCTGTCTACAAATCATTCAATTATTTGGGGGAGGGGGGAAGCCTGCTAGAACGCTTAATTATATAAATGATTTCAGAAGTTCTGGAATAATTTAATTTCTCTGTACATCATACTATTTGTACATGAAACATATAATAGCAACTTTCCATGAAGCTTTAATAAGTTTGAATTATGAAGTGGTGGAGAGAGGGGAACAAGAACCCCAGAGTCTCAAAGGAAAGGTGCTTTGTAAGAGAAAAGCACTAATAGAACGATTAACAGTCATATTTTTCACACATCAGTGGAAATTTGGTTGTATCATTATTCAGGATAGAGTTTGGAAAATTATTATAATTTTAAGAAGTTTACATTGTCAGTAAATGTAGCAAGACAATTGTTAAATGAGAGTTAGCACTCTTCTATATTACCATTACAGAAGTTTTCAGCATGGCTGGAAACTAATAGCTTGATCTTTCACGGTATTCCAGTGAAATCACAAGACATGCTGGCATGAAAAAGCAGTATTGGTGAAATAGGCACAGAGCTTTTAGGCATTTGTTTTTTTATGTCAGCCATATAAATTCCCTTCACTGTACAGTGAGTTAGAACATGGAATACCAGTAATTCCTCTGCCAGAGCTGCAGGGATATCTCTATATTGACTGCAGTGTCTGTTCTTAAGGGGCTGCCTTGGCCAGCCATCCCTCAGCTTGGTAAAAACCCTGTTTATCCGAGTTGTAGTATCTAAGTGTAAATGACTCAGAACATGATTAAAACTTTGCTAAATTTATCCAGTCTAGAATGAAATTAGCAGGTATGTAATATTCCTGAAGAAAACACCCATATAGTAAAAGGCGGTTTTAGCCTTTTTATCACCTCACATCTTTACTCAGTGACATAAATACTACCAATTTGAATTACGATAATTTGTACTCAGTACCAAGACAGAAGAATATATAATATATATGCATAGGTATGTTAGTAATACATACCTGATACTGCCTCCCCTCTGCATAACCTGCATAAGGCAAATTATTGCTTGGATAGCCAAATTTCTCGTATTGAGATCGCTGGTTAGAAAAATGGTCTGTTGCTGGATCTGGTCTCCTTAATGGCTGAGGATGCATGGGACTAAGCAAAAGAGAAAAAAGAGGTTCTTAAAAATATGCATAATAGTATACTGCAAATTACATAAAGTGTTCGTTTAAACTGAAATATAAAAATAATAAAGCTCACTACTGCATGCATGACATTGAGGCAATAACATTAAGACATTTAAATGTTCTGTCTTTTAAGTTCATTTTACTGTCAAACCCTCAACCTGCAAACACAGATAAAAGTGAATTTAAAGAAGCAACGTATTCTTTGAGCTTCCCCAACTGCCCCGTTACAGTGAACAGTGCCATAGTATCTAATTTTCTATATTCCTATGATTATTTTGAAAATGTTTTAAATTCATGATAGGTATACCTTCAATATTTTCAATGTTCATATTAAAAAAATCAGACCTTCTTGATGGACTGAAAAATCAGAAAGCTCCAGTCTGTTTCTGCAGTAGAATCTGCTACTTATGAGGAAAATATTCTCCTATAATGTAGTTGCCTCATGGTAAGCAAGTTCTCTGCAAAAGTTGTGGGTAGGAGCTGCAACAGTTAGTGAGGAGGATTAAAGTGAGGAAGCAGAACTAAGAAAACTGTGTTTCTAAAAAGTAATGAAAATGAATAAATTTGTAATTATTAGAGGAAAACCATACAAGCCTTTGGACAAACCAGTATTTTAGGAATTAGAGAAATAAGAGAAACACACACTGACTTTTTCTTTTTGGTGATACATTAGGAAAACAGACTAAGTCTTAGACAGCAAGCTGATAAATTTAGTCCTGTGCGCTAGTTCACGTTTAGTAGTAATGTACAAAATAGTCCCAGAATTCTTGCAGCAATGCTGTTAGAGTTATGCAGGGTAGAGGAGAATAAAGAAAAATTCAGAAAAATAACCTCTTTCTGTCAAAGACTCAAGCCACAAAATGTATGTGAATAATCCAGTCAAAAGCTTCACCATTTACTCCATCTTTGTCAGTTGCCGTGCCACCGGCAAAGCTACAAAGTAATTCTTAGTCTCCAAACCAGAATACAAAGTGAAAATGAGCAAAAAAGGCAGAAAAACAGCAGCGTACCTGTAATTCTGTAATTGACTTGGGGTTGGGACATCATCAAAATCTTGTCTTCTCAGTACAGCTTTTGGAATTTGTCCAACCCAGACATCCTATATGTAGGGGATCAGGCCGTTACACAGAGCAAAATGACAACAAATTACAGAAACAGCTCACCAGGTACAGTATGTTAGCAGTTGTCTTTGGTGTGAAAAATTGTATAAAACAATTTATCAGTTACAAAATAAACTGTTTGTTATAAATACATTTTCAAATGCATAAATTCAATTTATCTAAAAGACTTAGTAGAAGAAAAGTCTTGGATAATGCAGAAAACGTACCTCTAAGATATAACAGAGAAACACCCACCCAGGTAAGCCTCTGCACAATTAAGTAAACCAGGTATTAAGGGGCTTATCAAAGCCTGGAAGTTTTATCGAGTCTTTTTTGATTAAACATTTCCAAAAGATGCCACTCCATAAATAACAGCGCATTTACCTCTGATTTACGCAAAACTGAGTCAAAAATTAAACTAAATACAGGAATCAACAATTAAGATCAATTGAATATTGTCATTTACTGACTGGCTGCTGTCTAGCCAAACATATTGCTAGAGAAAGGAGGAAAACATCATGAAGAAACAATATAAATATTCTATATCGTTCATAAAACTAGTAAGTGGTGTTCATTTGCTAAAGGTATCTTTGTTTAAAAATACAATGACCTGAAGTAATTTTCAAAACAAGGTACCCTCAGGAGAGAAGCAACGTTCAGGGTAGTTCATCTGCAAGAGCTGATGCTATCAGATGCAGATTTCCGTTTCCTCTCTTGCCTCTCTCAGACAGCTTTGGTGAGGGCTCTGCAGACTGCAGAGCGGTACGTGCACTACCCTGCCTTGCTGGCATGAAAACAAAAGCTCAGGCAATTAACAATGGGCTTTTTACAAGCTCACGTTTTCATGATCACCACATCTAGCACGGAGATGAGGCAGGCAAAAACGTCCCATGGACTGCCTCTGGGCTGCAACCTGCAGTCTGGAGCATGAGAAAGTAGTAAGTACTGCAGCCCTTACCCAACGCAGTTCCTTTTACAGTAGGTTTTCTTCCCTAACAACGTGTGTGGGATTTGGTCTAATTCACACCTTGAAAATTACAGCATCAGTTGTACGAAATTCAGAATTAGTTAAAAATTAAACAGCACCATCTCCTGGTGAAGGTAGGCTCATGCCTCATTTTTTCCCCCACTGCATTTCCAGGATATCACTACTTCACAAATACATTTAACAGGTAATAATGGATGAGACTAGATTCTTTTCTTTCTTTTCTCAGACAGCCTATAACGTCATCTTCTCAGACACTATACACTCCTTACATATGTAAAATAATCACTTAAAGTACTGAAGGAGGAAATGAACCCACCCACACAAACATATTCCCTTTCACGTTTCTTTGTATTTCGTATTTTCCGTTCTGTTTTTGAAATGCATTTATCCACCTTTTCTTGTGACACCCACTAGTTCAAGGGATGATCTCTACTATAAAGAACATCTTGCCTAATGGAGAAAATTGGCATGGCAGAGCGTTAGCCCAGCCGAAAAGGCAGTGTCTGGCCCTCTGGGGATCGAAGTTCAAATCCCAGCTCCCTCACAATTACCTTTGTAATCCTGTAAATGACGCTGTCTACTCTATCTCACAGGAATGTTGCAAAGGTCCCAGTGAGATATTCTGTTACAAAGGTGATGCAGGTAATTTCATTTCAGATGTTATTTAGGGCATTTACTCAAGGAAATGGTTAAATATTCTAATCCCAAACCTAACTCAGCTGTAGGATATGGCTAGAACTCTGCCAACAATGCTTATGTTATGTACTACAAGCAGTTATATACTATCATGTATAGATTATGCAGCTGAGAGACGACAAAGATAAACAATACATTTGGTACAGCCATATCCTTCTGATCATCTACACTGATCCCTTCCCAGCCTCCAAAAACGTCATTGGAAAGCATCGCTCACAACATGAAAAGGAAAGAAGGGTCACGTTACTGCAATTTAACGTGTTGCATGAATTTTCATTCCACTTCCAATTGAATAAAATGTATCTGAAACAAACATTTCTAATTGTCATAAAGTTTTAATCTCAGACTCTGGGCCTGCAAAACCGCGTGATGTTTATTCACAAAGGGTCAGACTCTCAGCTAGTACCACCTGGTTTATCTTAACTGATTTGTGCAATTACGCTGCTCTGCACCAGCTGGTGGCCACATACATCTTCATTACAAAAATAAGCCTGGCTTCTTGTCTCTAAAGTAAACAACGTAGATCAAATCTTTAGAAGGCCTCTCTACCTGTACTCCTTGCAAAATTTACTTTTGCATATATACAAATAACACACAGGAAGAGACTGACTGAGTCAGGCCACCTAACACACTGAGAGCAGCCAGTAATGGAAGCATAAAGAAAAAATATGCAAACAGTGTAAATACCTGAAGTACTATCAATACATCAACGTAACTTCTAGCCAGCAGCATCGAAGTCATTAATTGACTGACCTAGAGTGCAGTGGCAAATAAAGTGGACTAATACAAGTGGGAGCCCACACTGACACTTCATGCACTTCAGAAGGGTTTGCTTTTTGGACTATGTCTAGTTTGGCCTGGGCACTGAATGATCATCAGAGATTGAAGCATATATTCTGGTTAGTTTAATCTGAAGGGGAATCAGTATGTGCACTCCCAGGCTGCTCCGAGACGTGAACCGCAGCAAGTGGAACAACCAGGACGTTACCTACTTGAAACCACACATCCAGTCTGAACACCTCTGCCTCCCTGAATAGATGTCTGATTTTTTAAACACTAATTTACACTATGAGTGTACTCTGCTGGATTATGCATTTTATCAAAAAGCACTTTTTTTTGTTGTTGTTTAAAACTTCTGCCTGATTTCATTTGACATTGCCTAGTTCTTACATTAAAAGCAGGGAATAGTAATTTCTCACACAACCTCTCATACAGAAATCAATACTGATGACCCTGAAATTCTAGATGTTCTACATTGTTTGCTGATATGGGGGCTCAAAATTACATAGAGTAGTCAAAATGTAGGCGTAATTAAGATTCGCACAGTGGTATTACAATGTTCCTCGTATTGTTTTCAGTTTCTTCCTAAAAACCCTAGCAAAATAAACCTTTTCAGAAAATGTTACTCTAGACGCCCCTTCTAAGTTCTAATTTCTCATTTAGAGATGACTGCCACATACACAAAGTTAAAACTTCTTTTCTACATGCATTAGTTTGCATTTATAAACCATATATTTAATTTGTCATTTTCTTGTCCAGTCAATCATTATATGCTCCTTCTGTACTTCTTCATAGTAAGGCTTATTTTTGACTACTCTGAGTACTACGGTATCATCAGCAAAATGTGTCACCTTACTAGCACTGCCTTTTACCTGTTCTTACACGAACACTACACAAACCCTCATGGAACTTTGCTGATAACCCTCATACAAGCAAAAAACCTTGAAGACAAATAGCCAATCCTTCCTCTGCTGAAGTATAACTACAAAACAGTCAAATGAAAATGTAGGCTCTTCAGCAGCTTAAATTGGTTGAAGTCTGGACAGCGTACCAACCTCTTCCCTTCTGGCTATGTGCTCCTGCCCCTTTCCTTCCACTGGCGCTAGTACCAGTAATAGCATGCAGCAACCTAGTTCATGAGCTGATCGGGCTGAAAGTAGCTCAGCCAGCAGCTGGAACAGCACAGTGACGATACAAGGGAAGAGGCTGTAGCAAGTGGCTTGAGCTCATATCCAAATTATGTCTCTTTCTAATGCTGGTCTTCTAATTGGCCTAAAAAGAAATATTTATTTGAACATCCTTTTAAAATAATCCCTAGTTCTTTGTTTTCTCCTACACAAATTAGATTCACTTCATCCTTGATGAAGAGTTTCACCTTGTCACATGCATTTAGATGATCTTGGAAATCAAATACTGGGCAAATAAAAGGAAGATTTTGAACTCAGATTACCTTTAATTTTACTAGATGACCTTTTTTTTGCTATTCATATACCATTCTGTTGAATCGCAAAATCATGTCTGACTTCTACTAGAATTAGGAACATGTGATACGCCCCACACGCCAACATCTCTTACCCTTGGCGACTGCTGACAAACATACCCCAAGCTACCAGCCGTTTCAGCAGTAAACGCAGGGTTATGTTGTGCTTCACGGTATGGAGGATTTGTCTGGTTCCTGGTTGGGGGAACAACGTGAATTTAGAGCATTAGCAATAGTTTTGAGGGTCTTGATGAATCTTTTTGTACTGCAGATTGGTTCAAGAGCCATATCATAGGTTTAGATGTACTGTGGCAATGACTATGCAAGAGCTATGTATTATTACAATCTTTCTGTGACAGAGGAAGTACCAGTGATACACACTAATGGGGCTCAACGAAAGAAGAAAAAACATATTGTCTGTGTACCTGGGACAGGTATCAGTGGGAAAAAAAAAAGATAAAGTGTTGAAAGCAAAAAGCAGCTCAAATTGCCAATGCCTAGGACCAAAGAAGGGAGAAATTGTGTTTAATCGCCAAGACTCTTGTCAATGTTTATTGGTCTTATTCCTTCTCTCTTTTTTTTTTTTTTTTTTTTTAAAAAAACTTGTGGAAAGCAAGTCAACCCTTAATAGCAAATAAATCAGCACGACATATTTGGTAGTCTTGAGTTAAAGTACTTATCAATCTTTAAAGCTTGCCTGGTTAGCCCTAAAGAAGAGAAGCAACGACTTAAGAGTGAAGTTCTGCACGCAGCGGTAAAATGCTGAATAACTGTTAAGTGCTCTGGTAAGATGCTTTGATTTAGTTTTAAATTGTGTAAACAGTATTTTGGCAGAGGATGCTACATGGCAAGCTTGTTGACTTAAATATCCAGAGGTTAAAAATGAATCAGAATACCAGACAACTTTTGCTTTACATCCATTTTGATTACAAAACCCCTTTTAACTGCGTCCAGAGTAACTTACCCAGCTTTTTCACTTTTACTGTAGTAGACACAGTAAAATATTACAACAACTATGATAACCAGTGCTACTGCAGGAAGAACAGTTACTAAAATCAAATCTACAGTGTTCCAAAGGTGATTACATTTGGGACCCATGTACCAATACTCCTTCCAGTCCACTCTGAAGTAATCACATCTGCAAATAAAAATATTAATTTTTAGCAATATTGTTTTAGTTTAAAAATAAGTAATACCAAAAAAGGAAAATATTTTGCTATAAAATTATTTATTATTGAATACTGCAGGGGCCAAGAGATTCAATATTTTTCCTGTTTGTCTAAAGACGTTACTTATCTTAGTAATACACATCTTATTCTAGATTTGATGCAAATGCACTCTGCCAGGCAGAGTTTAAATACACGCTCAACCAAATCCAAGTTAGCATTCCAGCAAGTCCAAGAAAATAAGCTTTGTTGAGAATAGGGTCTATCACCCAAGTCATAGCATGATTCAGGTTAAAGATCTTTTTGCCAGCTGGAAGCATGGCAACGTTTCTCAATTTCCAGAATAGACTACACAGATAAAATTGAAATGTCACATTGCTATCTATCATTATGATACTGATGCACCTTCTATGAAAAAGCAGCAACACAACCCATAGTAGGTTGACAGAATATGTCCCCTCTGCTTTTAAGAGTAAGACTTCTAATCGGATAAGAATGTTGCTTTTTAAAAAAGCTAAGTTATTTTAATTAATTCAGGGCTTTTTTTCCTCTCCCAAAGCATTACTTCCTCCGCTGATACAAAGGATACCACTAGAACGGGATGTCCCCAGCCATTCTCATGATGGGAAGGTTCTTTTGATAGGGATTTTGCATCATTTGTTGATGCAAGCATTCTGCATTTGGGTAACCTTTTCTGAAAGTCTGACCTTGATCTCCACTATTGAAAATTTGTTTCTTACTGCAATTTATATGCAATATTTGTATTGATCTGGATATGATTTATAACACATTTATAGTTTCAAGAATGTAGCATTCTATTTCTTTGGAGTTGCACTAACATTTAGACTCAGTTATCTAATCTGGTATATTGGCTACAACTGGAGGCTAGCTGCATGTTCATAAACAGACTGGGTCACAGAGAAATGATTGCCTTGAATCCACCAGGTAATCAGATCAGCTTCATAATACTGCCCTGGTATTTTCTTGCTGATTTCCTGTCAAGTCCAAGGGTCAAGCTACATGTAAAAAACAAATATGCTAGAACAAGATATTCTACTCAGATGACTACATTTTTTTTTTAAAAAGGAAAAAACAAACTATATAATGGAGAATAGGATATTAAGATACCTAATTTTTTTTAACTCTAAAGAAATTTTGACCAACCTGTGAAAAAAATTAACTTGCCATTACACAGCATAATTCAGTTCTAAGTAAAAAGATCTGAGACAATAGAGAGCATGTAAAAATTAAGGATTATAGTGATCACCTAAATTATAAATTTCATGCCCTACACATACCCTAAAAAAGAAAATGCTGTACTCGGATCCCAGATTTGATGCTTTGTAGCAGAGTTATGAGCTTATGCAGATTGTGAATGAAGACCAACATCTACTTTCATGGATCACACTGCAGGGTCTAAATTTAGTTCATCATTAACAATGTACTTGACAAGCTGCATTTACATAGCGTATATTTAAACAAACAAACAAATCCCACACCCTACCTGCAAAAAGGTTTTTCATTTTTACATTGACAAGAAATACGGGTAGGACAGAAGTTGTCTGTATTACCCAGGCAGGCCTTAAAGTCCTCAACTCCAGTGCAGCTGGCTGTGAATTAAAACAAAACAAATATCTATTGAATCGAATTATACAGTAACATACTGTTAGTGGGCTGTATTTCTAATTACATCAGAAATTTAAGCTTCATATGATGTACTTTGTAAATACTACTAAATCTTACTTTCCAGTGACTTGCCCCTTCAAAATTTTGAAATTATTTGAGAAATGAAGGTTTACCTGCTTAAATTACTTTACTCTGAATTTGTATCCATCTTCCAATTAGCCAGTAAATTGTACAGCTTATATTATCATGATTTCTATCACATCATTTAAGTGTGGTTGTATCTGAATTCCACTACGTATCATCTCTGGATTGTTGGCAAAGGCTAAAAATCATGAAACCCATTTGAGACTCAAACCCTCCAATTATAATCCAAATGAAAACCTTTCTGTGTGTTTTGCATTGGGATTTTTCCTTATTTTGGTCTACAAAAGGATTTGTTTTGCATTAATGACAGTTCTCTTCCATCTGTTTTACTGTGTAAACATTGTGGGCTGTAAATTATGTT
This sequence comes from Fulmarus glacialis, assembly GCF_000690835.1. Lineage (NCBI taxonomy): Eukaryota > Metazoa > Chordata > Aves > Procellariiformes > Procellariidae > Fulmarus > Fulmarus glacialis. Next base: position 16,508 of record NW_009213560.1, on the reverse strand, counting down.
CCAGAAGTTGAGTGCTTACAGTACTTCACAGGCATACGGTTGTCTAAAAATAACTTCCTCATCAGCAACCTTAATCAGACAGCAAAGGTCACCGTGTTTGGCACTCAAACCCTACATTCTTTGCTACCTGTTTCCTTCCTATGTAGGACTCAGACTGAATGCTGTACTCATCGTTCATACCAGCAAGCTACAAGCTGGCCCAGAGGTTCTGGCACAAAGCCACTGAAGTCTATGATTTATGGAGATATACCTGAGATCTCGACCTATAACGTATAACCAAACAAGCAATTGCAAGACACCACTGGAGACGTTGAGAGAGAAAACTAAAACCAGGGCTGTACATTGCAAGGCCAAGCACCATTATGATACTCAAAAAACCCCAAAACAGCCAATACAGCTGAGTATGACTTTGCATAACTTTTCACAATGAGAAGATACGCATTTAGAATTAAGCCAGAAAGTCAGAAGTGGAAGAGATCTCTGAGCAGATCCTTCTGAGCCTAGCTGGCAACTGACAGGAAGAAAGTAGCATCAGAGCATATTGCTCTGTATTGCTATTGTAAGAGGGATTTTACACCATGAACAGGTAGATGAGCAAACTCATGACGAAGGCATTACTAGAGAAACTATGCTATGAGCAGTCTTTATTTCAAAAAAAGATGGAAGCCTCCTTCCTCCCCACTGTCCAAGACAATCTAATCCAACATTTACTGTTAATCAGAGATAAATCTAAATGATTACACAGTGATCAAGGCTTGCATTCCTACAAATCTATTTACATATATTGTATTCCCTTCTCTCAGGAGGGCATCAGCATTGAAGCATTTTCCAAGACAACCTAAATATAAATCACATGTTATGACTATGAAGTACAGAACAATGAAAAATCCTTAGTAGTAGTTGGCATTGTATTATGTAGGAGATAAGCAGCACTGATGTTTTTTAGTTACCCGTATGATCAGTAACAGAATTACAATTCTTTTAGCAATGTTACAAAAAATACTAAGGGAGTAGAAAACAACTAGCTGTGATTCTGTCGGAGAGAGAGAGGTAGCATGTGCCCTTTGATATTAATGCTGTAATATTTCATATCATTAAGGAACACACTGCTGAGCCCTTCATAGTACTGTAGTCTATATAAATGCAAAGTTATGCTTAAAGTGTTGACTTTTTTGGGCAATTTAAAGGCTAAAGTAGCATTAAAAAAAAATCCTCAAATCACAAACCAAAACTCCATTAGAAAAGTAGTAACTGCAGCTGGTTTACATCACTATCAGGTTAGTGATACCTAATTACCAGTAACTGGTAGCTACCAGGTAAAGAACAGTGATGATAATAAAATAAATAAATCAAATCTGTAGGAAATCTTCCCATTAAAAAAATTCCTGACCAATACTGTATACTCTAACAGAATCAGAGACAATTCCATATAACTTAACTTCTCATTTAAAATAACCTTTTTATCAATGCATTCTGGCTGTCATGCTCTTAATTACTGATCATTTTCTCCCTGTTCATCTCAAAAAAATTTTCTAAAAATACTTTCTATAAAAAGCATGTATAATGTTTTTTAGTCCATATACCGAGTATTTCTTCCTACTGAAACAGAACTATCTTACTTATTTAAAATGTGCCCTTTTGATATTGACAGATTGACTCAAAATGGTTCAAAACCACCAGAATACCTAGTATTTCAGTTGTAATTCATACTTTTACAATATTTTTAATGTATGGAAGTACAGAATAACAGGTGAAAGCAAAAACATTTTTGTCTTGCATACTCATGTCTCTGTGAAATATCACCATACTCTTGGCAGCACAGAACTCAGGAACTATGAAACACTTCATAACAGCAAACACATAAAAGCAGACCTTCGTCACGCAAAGGTCTTAACATTTTCATTGTTTTCCCATTACTTAAAAATAAACTCTACTTAAACCATAAGGAGAATTTCCTCAGAAGCAATACCCTTGGGATTGCAATACCACAGCAGCACTACCATAGGTAAACCAGGCATTTGATAGAAACATCCCTATTCTGACAAGCTATAAAGCAAAAATGCAAGCATGTCTTACGTTCTAAAGCTTCTTGTTCGCTCAGTGAATCGCTGGCCACGAACAGAGTGAAAAGCAAGACTTTAAGAATGGACATCCTGAAGCTGATTGTGGTGAAAGACCGTTTCCTCCAGACTTTGCTAGCAGCAGAAGGCACTCTCCTTTCTGCTACTGTTATTTACTGTAGCAAGTCAAGGATCATGGATTTTGAGCTTGTTTTACAGCATCCTTCTCCATAAAGAATTATTAATTAACATACAACAGATACAACTTCCGGATAACTTCTCCAGCATATTTTCTTTTATGACAACTGGCTAGTTCCCTAAAAATGTCTCATTAATCTTGCTATTTCTGAATTTTTGAATACATATACAAAGTATTCCTTTAACGACATAAGTGTCAACACACTAAGGTATTTGTCACAAGCATTTTTCTGTTACCCCTTTAGGGTTATGTTACCTTTTAAAGGTAACAAACTTTCAATGTATTTGAAGACAAAGTTCCTCCTTTTTAAAGACATGTCAAAGACGTGGATCAAGAATACAAAAATGATGATTAAAACGTTACTATCAGGCTTGTCTTAAGATGTTTCCACTCCTAGAACAAATGAAGTCTTGCTGCAATAATTATTGCTGCTCTGATTGCTAGGCACAGCTGCAGCACATAGGATGTTACCCACACCTCTTCCTTCAACCCCCAACCTGTCTGATTACAAAACATGGTTGGAATCTGTTTGAATTTTTCATGATTTCCTAATTTCCAACCTCGTGATTTTACCAAAATGTCTCCCATAGTTTGGCACGAAATATCACACATATTCTTCCTCATTATTGCCATATGTATTTATGCATTTCCAAATCAGATTCTAAAAGGAAATTAAACTAAAATTTCTGTACTGACTAGACACGAATTCTTACACTGTCCCAATTTCTCTGAATCGGTTTTATTTTTGCAAATGTGGAATTACACTGAGATTTATTTCAGTCCAAACTGCAGCTTTATTTAGATATTTTTATCTGCATATATAAAGGATATAAAAAGATGCGTGTTCCCCACAAATAATTGCACCATATTCTGGTCCCAATCACAACAGCTCAGTTTACTACAGCTGGAACCGAAACAAAAACTTACTTCATAGCATGCTTTTTTCCCCCTAGATTAAAAAAGAACTTAAAGGCAAAAGTTCACTTTAATGAATATACCTTATTAATCTTTTGGAAAAGGTAATTCGTAAGTTAAAGGTAAGTGGAGATTTGTATCAAGGAGGACAAGGAGTTTAGTATATTCTAGCACCAAGCCAGAACATTTGTTCATAACTAGGAGAAATAAGTATTTCAAATCATAGTGTTGACTACACCAAGACTACTACTTGCAACTTAATGATAATTCTTATTAGGATTTTGCTAGTGACCCAACCCAGCGCTGTTTCATTTGTGATATCTAAACGTACCTACAAATGAAAGTTGTAGTCCTCTTTCAGATATATTTTTTTAAAATAAAAAATTCCCCCAAGGCAGGCAGGGAAGGAATGATCAGAACCAAATGGAGAAGCTTTGATAGGCAAAAAAAAAAATCTCCAAGTCTGATTTTAAGAGTACACCTTCCGTATATATATCCATCTGGAAAGAGAAGAGATAGAAGGTAAAAATCTGACTGCATAAAATGGGAAGACGAATTTTGGGTAAAAACAGCCAGATAGGAAAACAAGCACAAAGATATTTTGAAGACTAAGAAGGAAGAATTTCTTTATTAGATTACAGTTCAGAAAAGAGACTAAACTGCGCTTGCTACACCATGAGATGAGAATGAGAAGGGAATGAGAAAGTCAATATCCCAAGTAACATCCCACAGGTTCATCCTTCTACCTGGAAATTTCTGATTTTCTGCCGGTAGCATTTTCTTCCAAGCCTGGCTTTGATGCTTGCACCACGAGCTGTTTTCAAATTTTCCAAGCAACACCTCAGGACTGTCTTGAAATTCTGTGTCTCAAAGAAAGACAGGGAAGACGACATCTTAGGCAGGAATATGACATCTTTTCCCATGATACTGTCTTTCCTAGATCACTTTTTCAGGGCTTACTAGAATCTTCTATGTTCACCATTACCAAAGTAAGCATCTATCCCAGCTACTGCTGAAGTATTTTGTTGTCATTTATACTGTTAAAACAATCCACGATGTTAGTTAGGAATGTAAGATGTGCTCACAGCTCCCACAGAGCAATCCAAGGCTCCTTTTCGTACTGCCAATTTATTTCCCCTTTTCACCTACCCCAGTAAAAGCTGGTATGTTTCCTCCACGAGCCCCTCACACTGTTGTTTCCTACCTTCCCTCCTTGATTGTACTCCTTTCTGCAATACTTTTGATCTTCTCAAGCTCTTTTTTTTCTTCCAGAAGTGCCAAGAATCCAAGTGCAAGTAACTGTATCAGGGAAAAATAAGCAAATAAAATGTAGAGAGCTATCGAAATGTAAACATATGATTTAAGTGTCATCCTAAACTCTCAGACTACTCTTCTATGCAGCCTTCCTCTATCTATATTAGAAAGTCGTGTCTTGGCAATCTTAAATACAAAAACTTTTATCTCAACCCATAAAATGCTATTTGTAATGTGTAAATACTAGAATGAATTAAGATGGCTAAATTAAAAAAAGGATATCTCCTGATGTTCACAGTAATTAAACTCTTATCTCTGAAACCCATGATTTTCTGACCTATAACTTGCAACAATCTTCTAGAGAGTAATGAAAGCTCTATTAATTTGAAACTTTTGAATGGAAAAAAATAGAGAAAAGCACCAGAATATGTAACATAGGAAATTATACTCAGCTGGCAGGATAAAGACTGTTTTGCTGACCTACACCACATTTTTAAACTTGGGTTTCTATGGCTCCACATACAGCTTGTGTATTATAAATTGTAGGTCAAGACACAGAAACACAACCCAGTGACAAATATTTGGTGTTAGAACTGAACTATATACTTAAAAGTAGTTAAGCACACTTCTACACTATTTTGTTTTTTATTTGACAATGCTGCTATTTATATACGATGCCCATATGCGAGTTCTAAATCACTGAGTATGTAGTCATATGTAGACTGTGAATAGAGTATTTGTGAGTAATTTGGTATAATAGTAGAGAAACTGTCCTACTTTGTAGTAACAGCTATTTTCTGCATCAACAGTTACTGGCTATTCTGTTTCCCTGGGACTTGAGAAAGATTCTCCTATCCCTCTCCTTGGACGTTCTTTCCACCGATGTACTACATGCAGACACCTGAGTCCACAGTAAAGGGTTTTGTAATTTAAACTCAACAAATTGTGCTGAGCTTGTCATTTTTGGTCTTGGTTCAGTCAGGAATGATTGACTTAAAACCTGCTTTACTCAAACTCATCTTAGCAAGCATTATCAATTACAATACACAGTAGTGATAGCTAATTAAGTTATTTATAATAGTTCATACTAGAAACCTTATTGAGAAGGTTCCAAATGCACACCATTGGTGTCAGAGGATTATCAACAGCCCACTGATTGCCTCAATTAATAAAAGTTAACTCCTTTGAAGTATTACTTAATATTGTTTTGGTCAATGTAGGAAAAAAAATAAAAAGGAGAGAAATTGAGAAAACACTCTTATTTCATTATAAATATTACCGATGAATGCAAAATAAATAATAGTAAATGTGTACAGTAACTACTTCATTTTACAAATGAAATACATCTACCTAGAATGTAAAACTTGTCCAGGGAAGGAGGAGTTTAACAAATACAACTAGAGAGGAATTTATTTATCCGATTACTCTATATCCTGTATTCAATTGCAATAGCTCTAAAGGAGCATCAAATATGAGGAAAATCCACACGAGAGGAACGCGCACACTCACATTACAGTCTTAGATCAATAGTTAGGAAACACAAAACAGCAAGTGCCACAACAGCAGCATTTCTTTGCTGTTCTTCATCTCTTCTGGGCTGGAAGGGATGTATTTTTTAGAGCTTTTTATCCCTAAAATGTTTGTTTATTCAATTTCAGAGGTGATCTGCGTTCCAGACCTCCCACACAGTACTCGATTTTATACATTCACGTTGCTGAATTGTTTTTCCAATATAAAAGCATCTATGCAAGGCTACCTGTGGATGACTGGCATCCAGTATTTCTCCATTTACGTAACTCCCACAAAGGAAACTCCTGCTACTTTTCTACTCCTTACACAACCATTATTTTTATAAGGGTTGAGAGAAACCTATTATTCCATGCAAATGACTTCAGAAATTGCAGGACTAAGGGAGAAGAGAGTAGGAGGGAGAAATGGAGATCTGAAAAAGGTGCTGAACACCAAATCTCCATTATTTAATCTCTTTCATTATTAAAATATTTTATATTATTTATTTCCTGGGTGATTTCTATGAAGCTATGGATAAGCTAGACATCAAGAGTTTGGTAAAATATACTGTAAAATGAACACTTAAGTTTTTAAAGTGTTTTAACAGTCTTAAATATATTGTGACAAACCTTTAAACCCAGGAGGAACATGATTGGGCACAGGAGTAATATAAACTCAGAAGACTCCATCTGGGTGGGGGAAGTAGCCTCAGCTGCTACACGTACCCTGAACATCAGCCCAAGCCAAGTTACAAACCAAGTTACAAATGAAAGAAAGGGAAAGAAGGATTTCTCCATCCCTTTGTTTGAGACTGAATGTAGCCTTGGAAAAGCGTGCAGGGCATGCTCATCCTGACGCTAACTAATAGGGAGGAGACAGGAGCTAAAAAGGAATCCTGTAATCATATGCATCTACCATTAAGCTTTGTTGGTTAACTTTTCTCTTTTGCAATATTGTTTCCTTTATGCGAAAACAATAGAAAATTCTCCTCCGGTAAGGCTGAATGGCAACAAAAACTGACACCTTAGCACACCCCCAAACTGTCATCTTGGCTTTTTTTTTTAATATTTATTTAAAAAGTCTTTTAAAAATTCCCAACATTCACTGCGCAACAAGATGAAACTGCAATGGCCTCTATGCAAATGACTCATCATCCTGAAGAACCATATAGGAATAAATGGGGATACACCCAAAGAAAGTTTGTGAAAGATTAACTGCGTTGAAGTTTAAGTTAGCACAAGCATTGTTTTTTAGGATGGTGCTCTCGAAATTTCTCCGTAACTGATAAAATCCCAACATGGATTTCTTCATTTGACAGGAGCTAGCTGCTTCCGAAAACTGCTGCCAAACGCAGTTACATTAACAGCAAAAGGTAAACTTTAACCTTTACTTTTCAAAGGATAGATAATGATCTGTAAAAATCAATGCCTAGCAAATTCTTGAAAGAATACTGCTTTGGCTGAAAGCCCAACAGCACTTAATTTTACAGCAGACGATAAGACTGATTCTCAGCCCCACCAGAAGGTGGCTTTACAAGAGATCCCAGAATCACACTCACAAGAACAGAGAAATTAACATATACCTCAGCAAAAAAAATTGCGTGATCCTTCTTCAGAGGTAACGCAGAAGTGTGAAGTACCAGCTCACACACACGCTTTGTTCTTCCAGTTGACAGGGATTTCCCTCTGGTTCCAGCTCACAGCTGCTGAATGCCGGTACTTCAGGTCGTGTGATACACAGACCGCCTTTACCTAGGGCTTTTAAATTTGATTGAGATAAAGATGCAGAAATGTAATTTGCAGTTTTTACTTGGGTGAGTTGTTCAGAGGAAGCGGATTACAAAACCCAAACTATTGGCTTTCTGTTACATGCTAGTATTTTACTGAATGCAACAGGTTTGGAGTAGGCCTCAAGCAAGAGCTGCAGAGGCCATCAGTAGGTTTTTCTCTTTTTAGTGCCTACTTAGGTTACAACAAATAATGCCAATAGGCCTAAACAGCTGTTAGCTGTAGACTTCACAGCATACCCATTTCTTTTTCTTATTGTCTTAGTTTCTGGAACACAGCAAAATCAAGTGGAAAGTTATGCATTCTACAACTACAGTCTAGGTGGACTACACTTAGACTAATTTTATTTCCTCAGATAGAGAGCTATAACTAAAGCAAAGTTACTGACCAAAATTAATGATGGAAACTGGTCAACTGCTCATTAGCTTTAATCTTCATTTCAGATCTTCTTCAAGAGGGCTTTGGAGAACACTCTACTACCGTTGTGCTGGGGTTCCGAGGGAGGTGCAAACAGAAAGCAAGCTATATATTTCTCAAATACTGATATAAGGACTGCTACAAATAAAGAACAAAAGAATTTACCAACACTTAAAACCATGATAGCCTCAGTTTAGACCTATTATCTGATCACAGCAAGGCAAACACATGGAATTTCTTTCAGTTATTTCAGTAAAAACAATCTCCTACAGCCTGTAAACAAAAGGGCAAAGAACTAATTGCGCCTTGAATAATGGTGTTCTGACTCTGCCCCGCAGTAAACTCAGAACTCCCAAATGCACATCCCTTTCAACACTTTCGAGTCAGTGACGAAACTTTTACTTCCCTCTCCTTTCTCTTCTCCTTCTACAACTTGTTAGTATGTACTGATAGACTCATTTTTTGCAACACCAAATAGATCTGGCCATTAGACCTGAAAACGTAAAGAAGTTTCTTCAAATAAAAAAATTACTGTAACAACAAAATTTTCCAACTTTTAGATTTCCTTCTCCTTAGCATTTCAGTTTGGTTTGTACACTTGCTCTGGTCTACAGAGAAAAGCACATCAATACTGTGGTAATACAAATAATATGATAACTTCTAGAATGGTTTTGATTACAGTCTTTCTTGACTGTAGCTTACTACCAGCACGTATTTGAGCTTTGCTTCTTAGAATTTAAAATAAAAACTACACACAATCTAGTGCATACTAACTCTACTTTTTAAAAAGTATAGGCTTTGTAGAACGCCACTTTCTTTTTAAATTTAAAATACATTTTCTGTATTTCAATGTTATTCAGAAATATTCCAAGCTTTCACTACAGGATAGCTATACTTATGCATTAAAAAAATCTTTACAATATTTCCTAAGTTATTTAGGAATCATAACGATGATCTGCCATTAAAATAGCCACATTACTTTTTCACACAATTTTTCTTCTTTTAAGTAGTTACACGGTAAGTTACACCATGTATTACATTAAATTGCCAATCCAAGAGTCATAAATACTTTACCTGGAAGATTATCATGGAGCCATATTGAAGTAAACACATTTGCTATCATCTGCCTCGTTCTTTTAAAAATATGTGTCATTTCTCCAGTATGGGTAAAAGCTGCCTTTTTTCCAAGTTTTGAGCTACAGCATTCTTTAGAAGAAATTACCAAGAAAAGAAAGTGGAAGCACTTCTCAAAATTTAAGCCGCATAAACAGCTGAATATCGAGCATTAATATGTCCCGCCTGTTACTTCAGTGATTTCTTCCAGGAATGTATGTTTCAGTACTTCAGGGGTGAAGTTTTTTCCCCAACATAGTGAAGCAGGTGTGACTTAGCCATGTTTACCAATTAACTTTTAAAATGTACTCTAGAGAAAAGGAATTGATAATTTGCCCTACAGATGAGACAACATACAAAAGTTAAACTTATTTTTTAAAAAGGATCTTATCACCCTTTATTTTCAGGTGCTTCACAACGATATGACAAAATAAAGTATTACAATCAGTTTTATGTAAATAAAAAATTAATATCAACAAGTTCCAAATCTCTGTATAACGAATACAATCAATCATAAATAAAAACCCATGCATTAAATTGAAAATATTTCTGTATTACAAAAATTTCTATATTATAAAAATCATCATGTGACCCAGTTCTTTAAGACATTGTTTTTTTTCAAAAATATATAACTTATATCATATAACAGTTACAGTATACATTCTTACTTTTATTATGTTACTGCATTATGAAAGAAACTATATTGAACTTTCAGGTCAAGCTTCACGTTTAAGTGACTATTAATGATACATTTGAGAGGCATTTCAAAGTGTTTTACTATAAATTAATAAAACCATGTCTTGCAATGCAACTTCTCCTGTGTACTTATGTTACTTTTTCATTATTTAACAGGTTTGCTTACTGGGTCAGAAATCTTTAAGTCAGGCACATATATTTAAAATGAGGACTCACAAACATGGCATAATGTAGATTTGATTTGCTTTTTTAAAGCCATTGCATAGCACCTTTACTATAAATTATTAATACAGAGATGTGGCTACAGTTCCTTGTAGTTATATGGAACAAGCCATTTGTAGAGTATTCGATAAAACGCGGAGCTTAGATGTCTGAACTGAAGATGGTGGGCACCTTTTTAGATTTGACAAAGAAACACTTCACAAAACAGCAGCTGAGTAATAGAGATTCACAGTCACCATTCCAATATTTGTACACAAGCAGATTAGTAATCTGATTTGGGCTGCCTTCATTTCAGCAAATACATTCCAAATTTCTCTATAATAACCTGCACCTTTTTTGGTACCTCTAGAGTTTTCTCTCATGATGTGTCTCACATGGGTGGACAAGACAACGATGCTAACAGAAGTGTATATTATCAAAGAACTATTATACTATATCATATTCCAGGTTTTACTAAAAAATTCCTTCCCACTACTAATAAATCTATTCTGCAGGACAGAGAAATACTAACTGAGAGATTGATTATGGTCTTTCTGAAAGCAGAGAACACACCCAGACACCCAGACAGGATACAGAACTTTTCATGCTTTTTCTGTCCCGTTTTCTTTGGCTGTAGATAGGGAAACAGTAGTCTTATAGCTGTATTTGTTTCAGTGCCAAACCCAAGCCTCTAATCTTAGTCCCAGCTTTTCAACTGTGTTGGGATATTAAACAAAAAGTCTTGATAGAAAACAAACAATAAAAAATTACTCTCCTGTAGGGAAGAATGAGACAGAGAAATCTCAACTGACCAAAAAACTAAACTAAAAAGTGACAGTAGTAGACAAACCCTGTACTGGAATAAACCTGTGCTGGCTCACTCCTCTCATCCACCAAGAAGAAATGACACAGCACAGAGATACCATTTTATGAGCTCTAGAATTGTATTCCTCATACTGTTCATTCATGAAAGTGGGTAGGAGCAATAATTTTAAGTTATGTCCCAGAAAAATGTATCTAAGACTTCTGAACGACAATTTAACTCTGAGGCATAGTTCTATTACAATTTTGCCCTAAGGAGTAATTTGAGACTCAAATACAGCCTAAGGACAGCTTTGTGTATCACGTCCATTTACAGCACGAACTTCTTGTAAAATCAGGGGTTGTCATACAAACAGCTTGCATGAAACATTTAATTCTTGAGTGCCTAACCACCAAGGAGTCCAATGTACCTTTTGCAGACCAGACACTTCCATTTGTATCATGAGAGTTGAGTGGTAATGCCCTTAAAGTATGGAGAGGGCCAGACTAGCTTTTGGCACTGCAAATAGAAGGCAGTCTTTTAGGGCCTTCTCCTGCCTGGAAAGGGCAGACATGCTTGTTCCTTAACAGCAAACTAACTTCTCTCCCTGCTCCCAGAAGACTAATTCCTGAGCATAGTTTCCCACTGTGTACTGAAAAATGTCATCACAGTAAACCCCTACAAATTCCAAGCAAACCTCCATCATCTTACCTTTCTTGTTGACTTCTTGTGGTAGCATATCACTCAAAGGACCTGAGTTAGAATTTAAATAGAATCTAGGAGTAGAGCAGATGGTTTTTCCTTTATGTTTTTTATCCAGAACCTGATCAAAGGGCCAGATATGGAGATAGATAATACAATTTCTGCCATCCAGTCTTGCACTTGAAAATTATAATTTCTTCACCACTTTCACTTCCTGCCTTATGTCTTCATCTGTTTCCCTGGAAATGGTATATGAAGCCCAGCCATCTAATTTCTCTACTCCTCTCTCTGTGATGGAACACTAAATATGTCTTGTCCAGGAGCTCTGTGAAGATTGATTTAATATCCTCTGATTGCTGCCTGAATTCTGACAGTTTCCTGGGCCTTAAGAGATGATTAAAGAAACAAAACACATTAAATTCTAAGTCAGCTGTCCTAAGCAAGTTTAACTAATAGAATTCTTCCCTTTAAACTTCACATTTACTGACTTCACCTTCTGTTGGGCTCTGTATAACGAAGTCCAACACTTTGCCTGAAATTCAGATTCCAAAATATCCATACTTATCTGTTTCTGAACCATCATAAAAGCCTTACTTACTCTTTTGGCTCATTCATCATTTGTGCCTTGTGCACATTCCATTATGCAAGATCTCCTGAAAACTTCTACTAGTCCCACAATGACACTAGGAATACTTTTTGCCTGTACTTCACTAGTCATTTGCCTTTGCATTAGCAGCCTTAGAAGAAGGAATCAGGTTGTGAAATCTCTGCTTATGGAGAACAGGAGCAAATATCCCTTCGTATCCCAGTGCTGAGAATACATTCATATGAAGCAGCATTTCTTTTCAGGTTTAAGTCTTCCAACCAAACTCTCTGTTTGTAGAGTTTGTTCTTGCTTCCCCACCCTCAACTTTACAACAAAGCACGTATTTTCATTAATTGAAAGATAACAGAATTCAACAGATCGAAGGACAAACTACCAGCACAGTGTCCTTTTGCAGTTTGTATATTAGGGAAGTGCCACAGTAGATAGAGATGAGATTACCTCTAGGCAGCGGGCTGATTATCATTGCGTACTGATAATGAGTTGCACTTCGTTCAAGGAAGACCACCAGATCTATTCCAACCCTTTTAAGAGTGTTTTGAAGAGAAATGGAGGACGAACAGAAGTAGAGTAACATACACAATGATAAAAGCAGTGTTTGAATGTTTCATCCTAGGAAACTTAATCAAATTCTAATTTCGTTCTTATGGAAAATTTCACAGAATTTCACAGAAATCCTACCGAGATCAATGGGTATTGCACACAACTTGTGGGAAGAAAAAGTTGGCTGCTTATTACTTCTGTTTTTAATATTTGTCAGCACTTTAAACCTCAAAACTACAGAAGGTTTCCAACTTCCTAAATATTGCTAATGCATTCTATATAAATTCAAACAGTATCAGTTTCACGGATTGAGGAATTTGCATACAGTTCTTCAAAGTATTAGAAGTAAGTGAAAACTACTTCTGCATAGTATATAAAGGATGTTTTAGAGATTAGCTGTGTGTTTTTTCCCAACTTAAGTGACATTTAAATACACAAGCAGCATGCAGGACAAGAAGTTGTTTCCATTCACCTTTGTGAAAGAGACAAACAACCACAAATGACTTTGCAATGAAAAAAAAGTGACTTGTTTATACAAGCGTTAAAGATAATGCTATTCGTATGATGTACCAACCGACTTTTAAAGGGTACTCAGACCAATAAGAAGTTGTACTTCATTCCAAAGCTGAGAGAAAAAAGACAAAGAAGCCTCTGCAAACCCCATCCATCACATTCTTTTAGATCAATGAACATCTGAGCCAAAGTATAGAGATATGTTTACATTTTCAAATATCCTTTGTGAAGTGACATTTATTAACAAGCTTGGCACAGAGAAACCTCATTGTGAGAGGACACTGACAAATCTCATTTTCTCAGTGTCTCGCTAATGACACTGACAATGAGCAAACTGTCACTGCTCATAAGTAGTGAGAAACAAAATATTCACTGAACAGAAATCATGTAAGTCAATAATACAAATTGGGATATAAGAAAATACCTGATTAAATTATACCTCACGGAGTATGTATTGTAAGGATTATTCCTTCCCTTCTTCCCTCCCCCTTATCTGTAATACTTTGCAAAGATTTGTAAGCAGATTTGTCTTAGCTTCTAGTACTGTACATATCCACATCTTCTGGGCTGGACTGACCATGGTCCATAAGTTTTGGATCAGGCTTAAACTTTGGTGTCTTCACTGTTCCTGTTAGAGATATTAAAGAAATGTAATTAAAAAATACATATATATTTGAGTTGTAGGAAAAAAGCTTATTGACACATTTTGAGAACTGCTGTATTACCAAACACTTACAAATGATCAAAATATGTATGTTCTAGTTAAAACTGTGCAAGTGATACAGGACAATGAAGGCATGTTGTAATTATTAGCATACAGCAGTGGATGGAGAACAGGTCTTCCTCCTACTCTCTATACTTTAATACTACTTCCTGAACACAGCAGGGTGAGAAGAAATAGTGATGCTTTGCCCGACACATAGAAAGGAAGGGAAAGTTTGGGACGTGGAAAAAAAAATCTCCAGTCTTTCTTCCCCCACTGCTCCCAGGAGCACAGCTGTCTCCCAACACCAACTGAATCAATATTTTCGCTGAAGCTGCTGCCAGATGGCAAGAATTCCAAAGTAAGACAAACACTTTTACCTAGTTTCACTTCCTGACTTCCAAAACCAGTGAACTAAGTTTACTAAAACGTTGAGCCCTCACACTCATCCTGAATGACAAGGCACAAGACTGATGTATCTAATGATATGTAATTGCAGAGGATCTAAGGGAATATACAGGCAGGTTTTCTAGGACTGTGCCTCCTACTACCAGGTCTGCTTCTTTTCCTGCTACATCAGTTGGTTTAATAAAGGATGCTATGTTCTCCTGAAAGCTTTGCCCTGTTTGGACTAGTGAAAATAAACATCTCTGACAACACAGATTAATTTAGGGCATGGACATTTTTGACTGTATTAGGGACATGAACTAATTCCACCCATGAAAGCAAAGTCAGAAGATATCTATATACATAAACCCATTAAAGACAGTCTGGCCTGAAACGAATGTAGAAACAGATCATAGCATTCCACAAACTAAATGAGAAAAAATGCAAAGGGCAAAGCAAAGAAAGATGTGAATGTCTATTACAGTGAAAATAAAGGAAAAAAAAAAAAAATCAAAATCCCCATCCAAATATGTTCTGCTTGCTTTCCAGAAAAAAAGTGTGCTTTCTGGTAAAGAACACAGTAAAAAGAAGTAAGTAAGTTTAAGTGATGAGTAAAATTCAGAAATTGCCCCTAAAAAATGTAACAATATTTTAAAACAAATTTAGTTCTCCTTAATAGGTAATTCCACTATTGCTCTTAGCAATTGGCCTGTTGAAATATTTGCAGGTTAAACATGCTGTTACATGATCTATTCGATTATCTCAATTACTTAAGATGCACAAAGACCATCACTACATAAAACCTAGCAAAATAAAATCCAATGCTTCATTTGTCCATTATGCATTCCTCTTTTACCAACATCTGAAGATCTGGAACCCATACAGAGAAATCAGCTGTATTTGAAATTAATTCAAATTAGCTGTTTTCACAAAAATCCAGTAATCCTTTAAATTACACTTACGGTATTCTGACAACAGAAGGCTAATTCAAAGTAGGTATTTAACAGAAGTACTTGATGATATCATCTCATTGCTAACATGGGATATAGTCCACGCAATATGGAGTGAAAGAAAACATTATTGAGAAAGAACAACAAATTTGTAAGAATTCTGATACTGTGACAGGGTCCACAGTGAGAAAATTATCATCTCCCTGAGGCTCTGAAGTATGTATTAAATGACAGTGTGTACCATATATTCTCAAGAATAATATGCTATGACAGTCTGCTCCATTTTAAAGCAAGGGTAACTACAAAATTAAGTCAAGTAATCCAAAATTTGCAAGTTGCCCTGAGATTACACTTTAAATTTTTAATTCACCTGATGAAGGCACTGGATCTTTATTACTCCAAGACTCTACTGGAGAAGATTCTGTTCTGTTAAATGATCTTGACTCAATAGCAGACTCAGGTTTTGTACTAGAAATTTCTTTCTTTTTCTTATCTTCTTGCGTAACTGATTTTGACTCTTGCTGCAGCTGTGAACCAAACATTAATAAAAAAAATGCACATGGGTATATGCTTAATACATTATTGCAAAATAATGTATTCTTTTTCAGATATGACATCATACTATGATATTCAACTAGTAATGTTAGTCAGCTGCATACAAGGGACACAGCAGGAAAAAAATAAAATGCATGAATGATCCCCACATTTCAGATACAGTAACTTCAAATTCACATGTAAGGGAATTTACTTTGTCACAAATGTATACTTAACTCTGATACTGTGCTTTTACCCGAGACCCTCAAAGTACTTCACAAGGAAGTCACTGTTCATTTACAGATGAGGAACCTATAGTCTTACAGAAGACTGAAATAGCATTTAGTTTTTACAGAACACTTATGTATTGGTTTTGCGTGGCAAGGTTTTGGTAGCGGGGGGGCTCAGGGGTGGCTTCTGTGAGAAGCTGCTAGAAGCTTCCCCCATGTCCGATAGAGCCAATGCCAGCCGGCTCCAAGACGGACCGGCCAAGGCTGAGCCCATCAGTGACGGTGGTAGCGCCTCTGTCATAACACATTTAAGAAGGGGGGAAAAACTGCTGCACGACAGCAGCCAGGAGAGAGCGAGAATAAGGTCAGTGAAGAAGGAGGGGAGGAGG
>NW_009213559.1:0-12440 GCF_000690835.1 Fulmarus glacialis | reverse complement strand
GGTAGGAAACAGATCTTGTGGCTGTAATATGTTTTCCTCCAACTTTTATGATTACAATACTGTTAGTTCTGCTTGCATTTAATTCACAGTATCTGTGCGATATTGTAGATTGAAAACAAGTAATTAGACCCTTGACCAAATCTTTGAAAAGCGAATGATTCTAATACAAGAGTTGTAATTTAAGATAATGAAGGAAAATGAAAGAATCATCTTTGATAATCAAAGCATACAGCAGTTTAACCCAGCATCTGAAATCTTTAAAAGAGAGAGGTACACAATTCAATACAATTTGTTTGATAAATGACAAATTATACTCTTGAAGAATAGCAAAAGATTGCAGGGCTGATTATTCACTTAATGACACAAGAGTATAGTCCGTAGGGAAGAAAGGGCAAAGTGTATTCTCCCTTTCCTAACCATATGAATTTCTACTGTTTGAACTGGAAAAATATAACAACTTCTTTTTTTTTTTCTTTTTTTTTTTTTTTTTAAGCTTTTCTTCCAAGTAGTATACATTTTGCAATTTCGTATCAGGCTGTTTGTGATTTGCTGTTGCAGTAAAGCTATGTGCAATGTAATAGCTAGTGGATTCTCAACTACTAGTTAATACAGTTACCTGGATATTTATCATGAGCATTTTGTCTCTACTCTTTCTACTGTCCATAAAAGGCCAGTGCTGTAGTTCATAGTAATGCAAAATTCTCTTCAGCTCCACTTGATGGAAATGTGTACTGGAAAGCAAACCTGAAAGAGAAAAAAAGGACTAAAGAAACAGACAATAAAGATATTAAAATGGAATTAGGGATTTTTTTCCCTAGTATTTTATAAGGCCTGAATTCTGGTACACACTGTTCAAACAAGGAGCTTGTCTGAATCCAAAGAGTAGCTGAGAACAGCTCTTCTGAATAAGAGTTGATGGTTTGGTCTCTTAATCTATCAGGCACTACCATGACTTCATGCATATTAAATGAGCAAATACTATTTTACTCAAAAAGTACTTATATTTAAAATACACTATTTAATCTCCAGCAGCAGAATAAACTGAATGTATTATAGACTGTTAAGGTGATTAATTTGCAAGGCTAACAATTATGTAGCCATTTAATTTTGCTCTTACTTATTACCACTAAAGTCACTGAAAAGCATGTTCATTTCCATTTGAATAAAGCATGCAAAAGCCATTGTAAAACATATTTATTCACTGTAAACCACCTTCAACTTTCAGACAGCCTGGCACTGAGGTAGTGGACCAAAACACACCCTTGCAATTGTTGTACAGTTTGTAAAGTATAATACAAGTGTTCATTATTGATTCACGTTATTTCTAATTGTTTTTAAGTTTGAACAGATTCTCACTTTTATCTCATCTTTATGGTCCAAAAGATGGAAATGTAAAATAATAAAAAACACATCTAACAAATAGAAAAAAAAAAAAAAAAAGTTTGTGATTTAAAAGCAGACCTTAGTGTAATGTGTTCTTTTTGTAAAAGAAATATTTTAAAAGTAAATCTTCCATAAGTAATGGAAAATTATAGACAAGGATGTGAAGAAGATGCATTGAGAACTTAGACCAAGAACATTAGTTCGGTTAACTTACCTCTTTCCTACAGTGTCCTGACTGAACCACATGTCTGAGTTGAACGGAAGAAGCTGACTGGAAACTCAATCTTAAGGAGTAAACATTGTCCTTAAACCTCAGTTTGGGACATCTAGCTAGCACTGGAGAGCTGCTAGCCTAACTTGAAGTTTTTACTTAAGAGCTTTCCTGGCTCTTCTCCAATACCAAAGAAATTAACTTTCTAAAGTAAGACAAAAGGCATTATGCATTTGAAATAGTAGAGCAACAATAGCATCTGGAAGACTGAAGGAGCATTGAGGATGTAACAGTAAGGTGTTATTATATTGGCTGATGGAACGCACAAATTACAGGTTACAGACTTTTGCAAAATAGAAATAGAGGAGATATTTATTTATTAGCATTATAGGCTGAAGGACCATCTGATTGTCTGAAAGGAAGCTATTTGATGAAAGTTTTGGGAGTCTTACATAATGGTCTAAAACTTCCTTAAATAAAGACATTGTATTGGAGTCTACAGTAAGGAATAATGGATATTGCTCAGAAGTCTTTACTTTGTCTAGCAACAAAAGGCGACGGTGCCCCTTTTTGCCCTCCTTTTTTACCATAACTCTGGAACAAATCAGTTAAAGAATCCAACACAATAACAGAGTTGAAGGCATAAAAATATTGGGCATTCTGGATAGAATTTCATTATACGCTGTTGATGTCATTCTTTTCTTATCCAATCCGTATGAATCCCTTGGGGGCAGCAGCCAATGAATTAAAAAGTTTGAGGAAGTCTCACTGCAGAATCATAATCAAAGGAAGTTCAAGATTCAGTGCATCAAACTTTCAACAACAATATGTGAAGCCATACTAAATGTGGGATCATTTGGACTAAACATTCAACTGGGTAATTTTGAGTGCAATTACCGCATAGTACTGATAGTCATATGATCTCATTTTTGCTCAGCTATATAGGTCTATTGACCTTGAATAGCATAACTATATGATGGATATAATAATAAAACTACTAAGCTTTTAGGAAGAACTTTTCACCCAAGGACCGTAAAGTATTTTAGAAAGGAGGTCAGGATCATTATCTACATTGGCTGGGGGAACAGGAGCCAAAGAAGAAAAGTGGTTTGACCAAAGTTGTCTAGCAGACCTGTGGCATAGTCAAAAAGAAAAAAACTATTTTGTGTTACAGTGCCAGCATGAGAAGACAAATTAAAGCATAGTAAGATTAACATTTTCTCCAGTCTTGCTTGGTTGCTCCGTTTATTGAGATATTTGAAAGTGCTTCAGATGTGTATATGTATATTTGGCAAGACAATGAAATCATATTAATTTCTTGGCTTTCAAATCTGTTCATATCAACAGCAGCTTTATTTCAATAAGCTGATAATACCACATTCAAAATCCTGTATATCAGCAGAAAAAGTTCCCTGCAGTTGCAACTATCAGCAAAAGCCAAGAGTTTAAGGGTTTACACTGTGGATGAATGAGTTGTGAGAAAGAATGTGTCAGTCAATGCTAAGGTGTAGATGTGGGTTAGCCTAAGTAGGCCTATGACAGGGCCTTGGCAGTGGGACAGCAGGGTTCATCAGTGTTTGCATGTGGAGTACCTGACTTGAAGTGAAAACTGAGACACACTGTCTGACTCCAAAATCTTTTTATTGAAATATGTTACAGGAGCATGGTTGTGCAATTAGAAACTTAGTTGTGTAACTCCCAACCATTAGAAAATGGTATCTGGTTAAAAAAAAATCATATTTTTTATTAATTTAAAATGATGATGTATTAATACTCACAACGTACTGAGAAAATGAAGCTACTTGCCTTGCAAGGTCTCCCAATGCAAAATCAACAAGAAAATGTGAATTTTAGTAGGGACAAATCAAGAAATCGATTGCTCATATGTTTAAAGTTTACCTCTAAGTTGCTCCTGAAAATTACTTTTTTGTGTGTTAGCTTGTGTTAGTCCAAACATCAGTATTATGCAGTTAATTTTACTTATATTTTTGTTAGTATTGTAGGCTTGCTAAGCTAACAACAGTTATGATCAGAAGAAAGAAATGTATAATCATTCTGCTGTGAAAATCTTATCACAAGGTGTTTTCTGTAAATATCATGACAACCATTGCTATTGCAACAGGTTTCTTATTACAGCACAGAAATTTTATTAGTTAAAGCCTACTGGTCTGAAAAGCTGCTGAAAAGCTGTTTGATTTACTGGGTATCCACTGATTCAAAGCTCCACATATTGTTGAACACCAAGAGTTGCTGTCAATCATTAATGGGCTATGTTTATACCTCCTGAAAAGTTAAACTGTAAACCAGCACTTTTTCTCCCCTAACAGTTTTATAAACTGCTCTGCAGAAGAAGTTGTGGAAGGATTGGAAGAAATGACTATCGGACCCTGAGGACATTTTGGTCGATCACAAGCTCTGGTCTCAGACAGAGGCATCAAGAAAAGTATCTATTGGAGGAAACCAAGCAGGCAAAGCTTTGAGGTGGTTCTGCTTTGTAGTATTTTCCTCGGTGAAGATCAAGACGGCTACAAGTCAAGAATTCAAGTTTTATTAGGTTGTAAACTAGGATATTTAATTTTTCAGATAAAGAAAACTTGAAGAGTTTAGGGAAGATAGGGTAGAAACAATAGTTCATATAACTTTAGCCATGCCCGCTGTGTCTTTGAAATGTGTTTTCTCTTTTCCAGGCTGAGTTCCAACCAGCTCAGAGGACTTCAGAGCAGTTGCAAGTTCTGCACAGACCTCCCTGTTCCCTGGAAAGCTTCTGTTTATGCCATCTCTGAAACTTGACTTTCTGCTCCTTGTTACTTATTGAAGTTGTTTAGCCTCCATATAACCAGTAGGCTCCCAGGCTTAGTGCTGTGACTAGCTTTTCCCCATCTTTTGCTTATGCCTCTGAAAATTGTTCTCCTTGAAGAGGTAGAGTTGCTTCCCATGTTAAGGTGAGGTATCTTTTCCCTCCTTTCAGAGGGTTTTGGCCTGGTCACTCCCCTTCAAGGAACTTTCTACACAAATGAAAAG
Organism: Fulmarus glacialis; assembly: GCF_000690835.1. Lineage (NCBI taxonomy): Eukaryota > Metazoa > Chordata > Aves > Procellariiformes > Procellariidae > Fulmarus > Fulmarus glacialis. The sequence goes on along the minus strand of NW_009213559.1, from coordinate 7,825 downwards.
CAATCAAATCAAAGATACTGTCTCGTGCAATATGCCTCCCCAGAGCTCACCTAGAATCTCCCAAATGAGGATGATCACTCTTCCAATATTTAAAATAACTAATACACAATCAAGTCTATTGCTACCAGTAAAGGAAACATTCAGTCAGAGTCTCTTGTATAATTGTCAGTAAAGCTTTATACACTTAAGCATAATATGTAGCCCTTAATGTTTCTATTTTAATATTTTATCTTTTAATAAAAAAGCTTATGATTTATTTGCCTCATCACTTTCATTTAAGGAACTGTCAATTTTTAATACAGTGAAGATGTGGAAGAGTTAAGTTGACTGACATCCAGTCATTGACCCACAAACATAAATAACTTCCGTAATGAGGAATAGAGTAAATATTGACTAAGGATTTATTCAGTATTGTTCCCATAGAAGAAATAAATGTCAAGACACTAAAGTATTTTTCAGTGAAAAATATGTATATATGTGGTTTTTTCCTGTCTCCTTGTCACACAGTATCTGGTGTGATATTTTCAAAACAATTTAGATAGCTCAATACATTAAACCCAACTTTTGGAAATGTGTTACAGACAAAATTCCCAAAGGCTACACAAGAAAGTTAGATGTTTCATCTACAACTGCTTTAATAACAAAATGAAAAACTGCAATCCACTTTTATTAAAAAGTCTTAAAATGCCTTAGGGAAAAGTGAGATCATAGTTTTAAATTTCTTTAGGCGACACAAAAAGTCAGTATCTTTTACCCAAGACTGCATTGCGTTAGGTCCTATAAAATAAAATGAAGGCACATCTGGAGCAACTTACTTGCAAAAATAAGAGTATATAAGAAGGCAGATACGATGACATTTTCTCACTCACAATATTTCAGAGTTGAGGTAATCAGAAAATTTGGGATGAGATCTTGAAACAATGCATATTTATCAGTTTTGGGGAAAAAAAAAAAAAAAAGAAACACAAACACAACAACTAGCTTTTTCACTCCTTTAGGGAGTCTTCTGACAACCAGGCTATGCTACACGGTCTGGCTTTCATTTCACTCCAAAGCACATTCAAAGGCTCTAATTTCTAAGTATGCCTGTGTCTGTATGTGTTTCCATATGTGTCTGTTTTTCTGTGTCTTTGTATGTGAAATAGAAATTAGGATTTCCAGTTGGCCCTTATTTGAGGTTAAATTCAGAGGGAAACTTTGCATCACACCAAAAACTAAAATAAAAATGTCTAATTTTTATTAGGCATCTAAGCCATGTATATAACTGATTTATATTGTAAAACACATTTGTACTATATAAAATACAATCTTTCTATGTGTATTTTTAAGGATAGGTCAATAGCAATAGACTTCTCAAATTTAATGCTAAAAAAAAGGGTTATTATTGAATGTATTTTAACTACCCATTTATGCAAACAGGAATAAAGATCATGACTACTGTGGTTGCTGCTGCTTATGGGTTGCCTTAAATGTACCTCACTTTTGTCCATCTAATACCTTAATAACTTGTTTGGATGGTTTTGTCATTGCCACAACATAACTAACGTGGGCCACACAATGCAATGGTAGAGGTATCCCCACAATAATAAGCAGTTAACTCAAAGTATATTTAAAAAGTTGTACTGTAGGAGAAAGAGGTCATCTACTATTATGATACATGGGAAGCCACATACATACTTAGCGAATGTCTAAGAAAACCAAAGTATACAAGAACCCATTGACTTCTATTCTTGGCTCAGTTTAGCATAGACTCTTGTACTTCCTTGTTACACATTTTCAAAATCTTTCATTCAGGTTGGGACCAGATTGGATTTTTTAATTTGGTTTGTGGTTTTTTTTCTGGATTTAACATACTGGACCAGGCCTCTACAGATGTCTACATTCTTACCAAATTTCAAATAATTATTTCATTTATTTGTTTGACATATGATTCTTGAAAAAATAATTATATCAGTTTCTGTTACTTTAATAAATGTTATAATTAACACTATTTTTTGCTATCTAATCATAGAATCATACAATCATAGAATGGCTTGGGTTGGAAAGGACCTTAAATATCATCTAGTCCACCCCTCCGCCATGGGCAGGGACACCTTCCACTAGATCAGGTTGCTCAAAACCTCATCCAACATGGCCTTGAACACTTCCAGGGATGGGGCATCCACAACTTCTCTGGACAACCTGTCCCAGTGACTCACCACCTTCACAGTAAAGAATAATATCTAATCTAAATCTACTGTCTTTTACTTTAAAACCATTACCCCTTGTCCTATCACTACAAAGAGTCCCTCCCCATCTTTCCTGTAGGCCCCTTTAAGTACTGGAAGGCTGCTATAAGGTCTCCCCAAAGCCTTCTCTTCTCCAGGCTAAATAACCCTAACTCTCTCAGCCTGTCCTCATAGGAGAGGTGCTCCAGCCCCCTGATCATCTTTGTGATCCTCCCCTGGACCCACTCAAGCAGGCCCATGTCTTTGTTATGCTAAGGGCCCCAGAGATGAACACGGTACTCCAGGTGGGGTTTCACAAGAGCGGAGTAGAGGGGCAGAATCACCTCCCTTGACCTGCTGGCCATGCTTCTTTTGATGCAGCCCAGGATACGGTTGGCCTTCTGGGCTGCGAGTGCACATTGCTGGCTCATGTCCAGTTTTTTATCCACCAATACCTCCAAGTCCTTCTCTGCAGGGCTGATCTCAAGCCACTCATTTCCCAGCCTGTATCCATGTTTGGGATTGCCCTGACCCATGTGCAGGACCTTGCGCTTGGCCTTTCTGAGCTTCAAGAAGTTCACATGGGTCCACCTCTCTAGCCTGTCAAGATCCCTCTGGATGGCATCCCTTCCATCTAGAGTATCAACCATACGACTCAGCTTGGTGTCATCCGTAAACTTGCTGAGAGTGTGCTCAATCCCACTGTCCATGTCCCTAACAAAGTTGTTAAATAATACTGATCTCAATACCGACCCTTGATGAACTCCACTTGTCACTGGTCCCCACTTGGACATTGAGCCGTTCACCACAACTCTTTGAGGGTGACAATCCAGCCAATTCCTCATCCACCAAATGGTCCATCTGTCAAATCCATGTTTCTCCAATTTAGAGACAAGGATGTCGTGCGGGACAATGTCAAATGCTTTGCACAATTCCAGGTAGAAGACATCAGTTGCTCTTCCCTTATCCACCAATGCTGTAGCCCTGTCGTAGGCGGCCACCACATTTGCCCTTAGTGAAGCCATGTTGGCTGTCAACAATCACCTCTGTTTCCGATGTGCTTTAGCATAGTTTCCATGATCTTGCTGAGCACAGAGGTGAGACCAACCTGCCTGTAGTTCCCTGGGTCTTCCTTTTTTCCCTTTTCAAAAATGGGTGTTATGTTTCCTCTTTTCCAGTCTGGGAACTTCATCAATCTGCCACAATTTTTCAAACATGATGGATAGTGGCTAATGATCGATATAAAAGGAAATAACAAACCTGATCATAAGTAAGCACTTTTATTCATAAAGACTCTGTTATGCATCTTTAATATATTTTGAATATTCTTAAATCTACTTTACTTTTTTATGACGTTTTGGAGAACTTATTTTTACTGAGAATTGTGCCTCGTGTGAAATATTTAGTAGGTGTTTGAAATTCCAAGTTGTGACTGTTGTTAAAAATGAGAGATTGTAATGAAAGGAAGAATTTAGTCAAACAATCACTGAGACAGTTTCCTCAAATGGCAAAACCTTTTAAATAATATACTATTATGATATAGACATGATCAATAGCTCAGAATCTTTTTTTCAGCAAATATCTTTCAAATGTGAAGATGTGGAAAGAGTCCTGACTTTAAATGTATATAAAGATGTCCTGTCTAGAAAAAATGAGGAATTTTGGAATGAACTGTCAGACCCATAAACTATGTCACAGTGCAAGTATCTGTTTGAGCGTACTCAAAGGGTTTTTTCATTGAAAAGTTTTTCTTCTAGAAGTATTTTTAGACAAAAGTATTGATGAGGAGGAACTGTTCTGCCAAAGAAATGCCAATTTCATTACTAAATGACTTTTTTCCCCCCAAGGAAGGTAAAATATGGTTGTGTCTTAAATGCTTGTGTAGCTCTTTAAAGTTGAATAGATTGTGCTCTTATGCCACTCCAATGACCCTCTCATGTGATTAACTAAAAGGTTTATGCATACCCGTGGTGGGTTGACCCTGCCTGCATGCCAAGTGCCCACCAAAGCTGCTCTATCACTCCATTCCTCAGCTGGACAAGGGAGAGAAAGTACAACAAGAAGCTCATGGGTTGTGATAAGGACAGGGGGAGATCACTCATCAATTACCATCATGGGCAAAACGGGCTCAAATTGGGGAAAATTCATTTAATTTATTACCAGTCAAATCAGAGTAGGGAAGAGAAATAAAACCAAATCTTAAAAACACCTTCCCCCCACCCCTCCCTTCTTCATGGGCTCAACTTCACTCCCGAATTCTCTACCTCCTCCCCCCAGCGGCGCAGGGGGACAGGGAATGGGGGTTACAGTCAGTTCTTCAGACATTGTCTCTGCCGCTCCTTCCTCCTCACACTTTTCCCCTGCTCCAACGTGGGGTCCCTCCCACATGAGACAGTCCTCCACGAACTTCTCCAATGTAAGTCCTTCCCACAGGCTGCAGTTCTTCATGAACTGCTCCAGCATGGGTCCTTTCCACAGGGTGCAGTCCTTCAGGAACAGACTGCTCCAGCGTGGGTCCCCCACGGGTCCACAGGTCCTGCCAGGAGCCTGCTCCAGCATGGGCTTCCAATGGGATCACAGCCTCCTTCGGGGGCATCCACCTGCTCTGGTGTGGGGTCCTTCATGGGCTGCGGGGTGGATATCTGCTCCACCATTAACCTCCATGGGCTGCAGGGGCACAGCCTGCCTCACCATGGTCTTCACCAGCGGCTGCAGGGGAATCTCTGCTCCGGCGCCTGGAGCACCTCCTCCCCTCCTTCTTCACTGACCTTGGTGTCTGCAGAGTTGTTTCTCTCACATATTCTCACTCCTCTCTCCCAGCTGCTGTTTTCCCAGCAGGTTTTTTTTCCCTTCTTAAATACGTGATCCCAGAGGTGCTACCACCATCGCTGATGGGCTCGGCCTTGGCCAGCGGTGGGTCCGTCTTGGAGCCGGCTGGCATTGGCTCTATCAGACATAGGGGAAACTTCTAGCAGCTTCTCACAGAAGCCACCCCTGTAGCCCCCGTGCTACCAAAATCTTGCCACGCAAACCCAATGCAAGACTATGATCCTGAAATACATATTTGGTATGCACTTTTTGAGATGTAAAAACAAAAATGTTGTTGACTCAAAATCTGTTATCTGGCAATTCTCAAAACAATCTTTTTCAGTCAAACTCAGAAGGAATGAAAGAAAAATATTTTCAGTGAAAGGACTATGTTTTCTTTCTTTTTTTATGTTTAATAATTCTGTTTAGGAATTAATTATGTTAAAAGACTATTTGGAAAAGTGGAAGACTTATTTAAACAGTAAATATGATTACATTTATTGAAACAAAATTTGTCATCGTTTTTAATTGTATAAGGGATATTTCTGAAAAGGAATGGAATTAAAGAAGTTATATTAAAATTTGTAAGATATAAAGATTTCTTGCTGCAAGGAAAAAGGGATCTAAACCACATAAAAATATTCAAAAAGTCTACATGATGAGAACGGGAAAATGTTGTTAAGATCACCTTGCAAGCTACCAAGCCACTAAATAATGGAGAAAGCTAATTTTGACTCTACTAAATGATGGAGGAGATTAATATACTTCCTTCAGAGATATAATGTAAACAGCAGGTTATGAGGTTCAAGTTAAGCAAGTAGTTCTCCTTCTTTATGCTCTAGTCCTCAGTTTTTCAATACTTGTGAAGTTTACCTTGTTTATTTCTACAAAAAGTCCACAGTCAGACTACAAATCAGGAAAAGAAATCACTGGAGAAAGGTTTCAGGTGTGTAAACACTGGTATCTAGTGCTATTTTTTATGTCAGTTTTCTAAGGCATTTTCACAAGGCTGAAAAATATGACTTAAGGCTATGGGAAACATGCTCCTTCTTAGAACGACAGTTGGAGGCCAGGCTGTCTACCCAAAGCTAAAGTGACACTACATATGTATGTTTAAGAAGCTGAATCTTTTCCAACAGGACCAAAAGGGCATGAACATCCAATTTGAGTGATATCACCGGAATTTTCTCCTGTTAAATTCCAAATAATTTAGAGCTCTTTTTTCCTGTAAAAGTCATGAGTTTGTCTTTGAAAAATAGGCAGAGGAAAAGGGTACTTAATTCACCTAAAAGACTGTTGATATTCATTCATTTTCTCACCTCAGTAATTCAGAAGTAGCTTACTTAAAAGATATTTCCTTTGGCTTCATTGGGCATATCTGCTATTATCCACTTTTTTTCCATTTATCGATAGCGTGTACTATCCCTGATTAAACAAACAGCATACACCAAACCTTCAGCTTTATGTTAAAATGAATGTTATGTGACCTTTACGTTAAAATAAGAAAGGATTCATAACTCATTCAGAGGATAAGTTATTTCATTTTACTTCATAGACAGACTTCGACTTGTCGTATCTATACTACAAAGTAAAATTCAGCCTTGAGACAAGCTTGGATACTAATCCAGTAGTATCCATGCTGCTGATCTATTAGCAGCATAACAATTCTGTAACAATTTTGGGATGTTCCAGCTTAGACTCTCTGAGACAGTGTCTGAACTCTCATGAAAAGGTAACATACAGCAAAAAGTATGTCCGTAAGTGTGGATAGGATTGCACAACTATGAGTTTCATTGGACCTGAGTCCTTTAATACTACCGCAGAAGGCTTGAGTCCTCATACACCACTGCATGCCTTCATGCCATACAATTTGGTATAAAACAGACCCTTAGTTTCAGACTATGAAACCACCTCTCTGGGAGGCTCTAGCATTACTGTCATGTTATGTCAACCATTTTAAACCGAAAAAAACCAAGAACCCACCAAAAATTATAATGGTGCTTTACCACCACAGAGGTTGTCTACATTTGTAAACTATACTGAGCCAGGTCACAGGCTTAGGCACTGATGTGCCTTTCATGTTGTTTATTTGATTGGTGACCACGTGGTTTTGACTAATAATAACTCTACTCTCTTACTTAATGTGTGGCCATGATTTGGTGATGGTATGGGCCCAGGGCTGGACTATTCCCAACAGAGAGGTGAAAAGGGCCACCTTCTGGTTTGGTTTTGTTTTGTTTTATTTTAAGGGAGTAAGGGAAAAGTTAAACTACATATACATTAATTGTTCTGTGAAGCTTTCCCTCAGGACTAAAGAACAGGCTGCCTGGTCCATTTTATTTACTAATATTACATAGAAGTAAAAAGACTTCACCTGTGGTGCAGATGTGAGTGAGGGTGAAAGATTATGTGGATCTGTCTGGTCCTGCCAACTGACCTCAGAGATGGGCTTTATTTATTTTAGGAGTACAGATATTGTTTTAAGCATTATCTCTAGGAAAGACATCCAAAGACATACATACATTCAAGGAGTTGATTGCTCACCAATCCTGCACAACTGAGATCTTTGAATATGACAGTTACAGCTTATTTTTAATAAAAATTACTTCTCCACACTTGGCTCTGGAATACCTGCTTGTGAGTAAAATGTGCAGGAAGGAATAAAATATCTGAACCTAAGGGGAAAAAAGAGACAGCATAACAATTAAGTGGTCAGCTATATAGCTTTTATATGCAAAGGCTTGTAACTAAATAATTATGTTTAAAACAATTGGCTGGACATTTTTCAAGAAGGAGGTCTTAAAGGCGCA
>NW_009213558.1:91172-91516 GCF_000690835.1 Fulmarus glacialis | reverse complement strand
CCCCTCTCCCCTCTCCCCTCTCTCCCCTCCCAACAAGCAGATGATGTATCATGGAAATCAGCAAAGATCTAGATAAGATTTTGAATCCACTTGCACGTGCTAAAGAAACAAGTTAACATCCCCATTCTTATGTGCTAATCAATTCTGATTCCTTTTGGTTCTTTATGGCTGGCCCCTCTCCCCTCTCCCCTCTCTCCCCTCCCAACAAGCAGATGATGTATCATGGAAATCAGCAAAGATCTAGATAAGATTTTGAATCCACTTGCACGTGCTAAAGAAACAAGTTAACATCCCCATTCTTATGTGCTAATCAATTCTGATTCCTTTTGGTTCTTTATGGCTGG
>NW_009213558.1:72824-91160 GCF_000690835.1 Fulmarus glacialis | reverse complement strand
CAAGATAAACCCTTTCTACAGCTGGCTTTCCACTGGAAAGGAGCACGCACGAGCCTTGCCTCTGCACTGACGGAGCTGCAGGGACTCCTTGCCCCCCAGGGCACTGCCGAGCACACACTGTGCCTTTCCTTCCTCCCCTCTTCATAATCAGTTTTGGGTTTAGTTCTCCTTCCTGCTTGTTGTCTGAAGAGTCACAGGTATCTGTGTTTAAGGTTGGATAGGCGCTTAAAGAAGTTGTAGGGAATAAACTGACATCACAAAGTGCTGCATGGGTTATCTGCCAGGGGAAGCCAGGTAACCAGGTAAAAAGCGAGATACAAACGAGAGGTGAATTATCCTGTGCTGAGCCCTCTGCAGCTGTAGATAGGCGATTTCCAGCAGAAACTTTTGTGAGTGCATTTTGACTGCAGATCATATACTCTCTGTATTTAGCTGCTGCTAAGGCAGTAAATTTTAATTAAAACAATGATATACATATCAAAATTCCTAGTGGTATTTTGTTCCAACATGTCATTCAGTTAAACATGGATTAATTGTTCTCGCACAGATCTTTTGGGTTTGCTTTCACACACTGCTGTGGATTGTTCAGTGGGTCTTCCACCTGGTAAAATGCCATGGCTTATAGAGATTGCGTCTCTGAAAGTTTGTTAGACTTTTTCTTTTTGTAAGGTTGGTCAAAGAAAAGATAGTTACTTTCCTTGCAAACTTTGAGTTTCATCTCTTTGGACCATCATTCCTACAGCAGATCCCGTAGGTGGGATGTGGAAGAGCCTGCATTAATGGTGCGTTACAGGCTATGGATTGTGTTAAGTGGGCCATGGCTTGGACTGTACAGTAGGGAACTATGCCCAGGGCAGGGATGCACAGCAGCCAATGAAGGTATTTTTTTCCTTTATCATAAAGTAGTGTCTTCATTTTTTATCTGATTTGTGTTTCCTGGCACGTTTATGCAGGAATACTAAATGCATTATGTTTACGTGCTGCAACTTATAAGGTTGAATTCTTCACCCAGACTGCAGTCCCTCTCAGGATCTCTTGTTACTTCTAATGAGATGAATGGCATGGTGACATTCACCTTAATGAGGTCAGAATTTGAACCTGAGGAAGAACGATATTTAGGGCCACTTTACTGAGACTTACTGGAGGTATGTTTTTCCAACAGTCCATTACATTGGAGGCAAGAGGTAATCAGGTAGTTGGGGTGTCATTAGTTTTTTGGTGTTTTGTGAAGTTTTAAAATATATATATATGTAGGCATTGCAATGGAGGATTCTTTCCAAAGTGGCACTACGCTAGACTAATTTCCAAGCGTAAATAGCTGTTTTTAAGAAACAGCTAGTTGCTGTTCATACACCTTACAGAAGCAGATAATCCATACAATTTAACTGGGTCCTTTGATTGGATGCAAAGGAAAACTCATTTAAAATGCTTTTGTTGCTGTTCCCCCTCTACAGTGGGAAATTATATAGAGAGAAGATGATGTAGCAAGGGGGAGCATAGAGGAACTGTTCTGCGCTGTGAGCCAAAGGACATCATTAGGAACACTCCTATTATCTGGAAGCCTGGCTTCCTGTCTCAGTTTCCTCGTGGGTCTCAATGAATGGCAGAAGAAATGGAACACTTTCCTGCTTGGCCAAAAACTCCGCTAAATGACTCCTCTGGCTGCATGCCACGCCGTGCTAGGGAATAAATCCTGCAGCTCCCCCCTGAGCCTGGAGGGTACTTGCTGCAGTTCCTAGGGGCCAGTGGAGCCAATTTTAGAAAGCCTGCAGTAGCAAGGCAGACCCAACCTTTCCGTCAGTGCTGCAATGCTTTAGGTGTCCTTTTGTACGTTTTGAGATTTTTTTTTTTTTTTTTTTGATAGAGAGCGGTAGATGTTTTGATGTTTGTTAATATAAACTTCCATGAGAATTAAGGGATGTTAAAGAATTGAAGTATGTTAGGGTTTTCATATTGGAAAAATGATTCTACTACAATTAAAATAGTGTAGTGTGCCTTACAAAAAGTACCAAAGACACATTTAAAAGTAAAAATGCTTATGCATTTCCATTCAATAACTAATTTTCTGGGTTTTTTTTCCAAAAGTTTTACCACATGAATTGGTATACATACTGAAGTACTAAATACAGTTTTATTATAAAGTATAAAAATAGCATAATAAAGCTTTTTGTATGCCTCTTAAGAAAGAACAAAACATAAGTTGCAGACATCCTATGAAGTGTTGTTTCAGCATATGGTGCATCTGTCATCTTCTATGTACAGAAGAAGATTTTTTTTTAATAATTTTTGTCTTTTTTTATTTGTTGTCTTTGGTACATTTTCTTTTACATACATATTAAACCCCAAAACATTCAGAATCGTATCTTAACTCTGATATAAATTAAAGCTGGAGCACCAAACTTTTGGTTCAGTTGTTACTGTCAAATTCTGTACTTTCTATTTTAACTACATTTGGCATGTAAGAAGCTCACAGCTGACTCAAAGGAAACTTGGAGAAATGTACACCATTTCCCAATAGCCTTTCTCTATAACAGAAGAGATACTGGGACGGCATTTAATAATTTTTGGCTTGTTTTGCCATATGCGTCCGGGGGGAAAAGTGTTCTTGATTCGCTGGAGATGGGAAACACCCACCATAGTTAGCAGTCTGTATGTGTCATCTTTCAAAGGACTCATTCTCAAGCAGCTGTCCAGCTGGAAATTTTGGGGATACATGGAAAGGAGTACAGGAAAGACTTAACAGCTTGTGGGGTTTTTTTTTCCTGCTAGTTTGTCTCATAGTTTTTACTGTGTATCCCTCGATCAGACTTTCCGGAATTTTAATGTAAACTTAATTGGTGTGACTTCCGTGGAGTACCATCAGAGAGGGTGATGTGAAACAGCATTTCTCCCACTGAGAGAGTTGTCAGCTTTTTAGCCTGCGTGGATGCAATCGTGTTGTGCAGGCCTGATGTCGAGGTCGCTGTTGCTTTCAGGGAAGCAGGACTGCTGGCTTATGCCCATCTTGTCAACTGGTCCTTTGGTCTGTCTTCATCGCCTTTGTAAAAGCAGCTAAGTGCTTTCTGACAGGAGCTCCCCTTGGCTGACAAGCAGTGATCCTCGCGCTGATACCCGTGTGTTTTGAGACTTGGCATGAGGGGAGGCAGAGTGGATGGCATTTTCTGAGAGTTGGCTGCCGGAGGAAGGTGGAGCCTGCCATTTGTTATGGCAATTTTTTGATATTAAGGTCCTGATTTTGAAAGCTGAAAGTTGGGAGATCTCATGTGTTCCCATTGCTCCCCCCCCCGCCCCCAGCAATACCGCTTTGCCCTTTCTGTTGCCCCTAAGGGTCAGTTTTCTCCCAGCCATCCTTTTCCATGTTTCTTCCCAATTCAGAGGAAGAGGGAGAAGAGACCCCTGTGCCTACCTGCTGTTCCCAGGGGACACTGGTGAGATGCCAGTGACTGTTCCTTGAGATGCCAATGACTGTTCCTCATCCTTTGTGCACGTGGCACAAAATGCAAGATTTTTAACTAACATATTGGAGAAATGTTAATGTGTACTGTTAATGTGTCAGTGTCCGCAGTTAAGAATTTCTGGTTATTTTAAAAATGCGTCATATAGTTCCACATAATAAATGAAAAAAATTCGCCTCCTTTATAAAACTTTTTTCGAGCTCCGAGGAGAGGGAACACTAAATGGTGCATATATGTGTGAATATATGTTTGCATATAATACAACTGTATGTATATGGTTTTAAAAGTGTGTGTGAGAATGAGGTATGCAGTAACTGAATTTTAAGGATACTTGTATCATTGGACAGTAAATTTGATCAGTAATTAAACGTAACAAATTTGAATATTCAAGTTCAGTTCAATATTCATATCTCTTATAATCAATCACAACAAAATAATATTAAAAGCTAGTATATGATTTAGTTAAAACTGCTGCTCAGAGAAGAATAATAAAATTACGCTTTTGGTAATAGCATGGAAATATATTTATGCCAAATATAAAACTACTAATTGGATAGCACACAAACTGTTGCCTTGAAGTATATACAGTGCAAGTATACAAAGTCAAAGTACTGATGTTATTCATGCTTTGCTTCTTGCAGAAGCAAAACTAGCTGTTACAGGAAGAGTCAAAATCAGCTTCATTATAAGGCCAGGCAATTCTGTTGTCTTCAATCGAAATCTGCCCCTGGTTTTACCCAAAGGGCTAGGTTTGGTTAACAAGCGTAATATATTGTCAGTAGTTCTAATAATTTGTTGTGTAGTCAATTTTTATCTTAAATAGTAACTGATAGAAGATTGTAAATTTGATAATGTTTTCTTGTAGCAAGGACTATTTTGCTTCCATGTTGTAGGGTTCCCCACCCCCGGTAGTTTTATTTTTATGTGAGAGAGGCTATTCTCACCATTTGTGATCTAAGTGAATTCCTGCAGTTAAATGTAGATGTTCTTTCTGGAAGAAAAATACAAGCTAACAAATTCTGCTATTGCATGAACAAGCAGGGCAAAATTGTCTCAACTATTTACATTATTTTCATCCTGACTTTTGGAGTAAGGATTTGGGTCCATTATTGGATGTTTAGCTTTCAGCCGGGTAAGCAATCTCTGGCCTGTTATGTTTTACCAATATTGCACATCATTGTATTATTTAGCTGTTTAATATCTGTATTCGATGTGTCGTATTTATCTTATGATATTATATCATATCACATCTATAGTTTACCTTAGAGGGTTTTGCTTTCCTGCGTTTGTGGGCTTTTTTCAGAGAAGTTGCTGATTCTCTGTGAAATAAAGCCTGCACAGAGTATCTTCATGTCAGTTTTCTTACATTCATGTAGGAGGAAGTAGATCTTTAGTAGACACATGGTACTGCAGGTTTGTGAGAGGGAGCAGTGCATCTGTATGTAGACTGGCCTATGGATTGGTTGGTTTTGATTTTTTTTGGAATATAGCTAGTAATAAAGTGTGATATTTATTGATGCACCCGGTGACATGTCTGTGAGGAAAGCTCGTCAGTGCATCACAGGCTGGTAGAAATGTAACTGAGATAAAAATATTCCTAAGGAGGAATGCCTGAGGGAGATTGTTGAAGTTTGCCCTGACTGGAGCTGTCAAGTTTCTGTTCAACAGTGAAGTTAACAGAGTAGTAAGAAACTGGGTAATTCTAAAAATATTATTCCAGTTGTTGCTTACATAAATGACATTGCATTTTAATTCTTACGTATATGGGTAGCTGTGGCAGTTTGAATTTTTTTTTTAGATCATCAGCTTAGACTTACGATACTTATTGTACTAAAACATTTGCAAGTTTTAGTTATAAAATGTCTGCTGCATTTATTCTATTGAAATGAACATACATGGTTACAAAGTGAGACTTCACTCTATTTCAGTGAGCTCCATAAGGTCAATTAAAACTGAGGGTGCTGGGACATATAGCTGTAGTATATGTTGAGACAGAAACAGTTTGATAGATAAACCATAACCTGAAGAAGTGCATGAACTTGAGTTTTAATTGTGAAGATTTTATGGAATTTGGTAATATAAATGAAAAATGGGAAATTGCTGTCATTATTTGTTCTAGATAAAATCTTGCAGAAGCGTTTGCCAGCCACTTCACTGGTTTAAAAAACAGGCTAATATTAAAATAAGAGTAGTAAAATCTGCCTGGAGGACACGTGTTTGAAGATGACTTGCTTTAAAAGCTTACTGTTCTATATAGTATGCATATTTTTCTTGGAAACAAAGTATGTCTTTATTTCGATCCAGTTACTTGTACTTGCAGAAATATGTTTGTGGTATAGGAGCTCATTTTATAACAAAACAAGCCATACCAAAGTGAACTGCAAGTGCATAGTGAAAACATTGATAAAGGTAACAAGGACATTACAGAAATTGCTTGGTCTCCTGAATATATTACTTCATTCCTATTTCTCATAGAGATAAAATAGACTCTCTGTACTCAGTAGTTGTACCAGTTAACATTTCTTCTGTTGCTTAAGGGCTGAGTTTTGTCCTCAGCTAAGTCAGTGGGAATTGACTTAACATCCACTGGCAAATCTGTCTTGGAACTCTATTACATTAATAGTTTGGATGAGATTGAGTTGACTGCAAGGGAAAAATGAGCTGTCAGCTGTATCTCATCCAAACATAAAACATGTAAAACATAAAAAAAATGGTTAGTACTGAGCTAATGCATTGATGGACTATTTTGTGGGAGAATGAAAGCAAATTCTCCAGTGAAGTGCAATATACAGCTGCCTTCAAAACCACATTTTTATTTATTGGTAGGAATGTGTCTGTGCCAAATAGTCTGCCCAAAATTGTAATCACCAGTTCAGATTTTGCAGGTGCTTGATGTGTATTCATTTTTGCTTTGATTTTTCCAAAGCACACTGCTTATGTTACGCACACATTATAAAGGACAGCCTCTTTAACTATATATGCAGTATTGCCCTCGCTATATACATTTTTTGCTTCTGCTTTAAAGTGGCAGACAACCACATTATCAAGGTCACTTTCAGCAAACCCTCATGTGCACTCAAGTGTTGAATATTCACTTTGGGCTGCCCAAGAATCATCCTAACCAGTTGGACCTTCTGTTTATGGCTAAAAACCATTTCCAGTTGCTTTATGTCGTGCAATGTAAAACAATGAAACAGCTGGTTGTTTCTGTGTCATATCTGTCATCTAGGGTCTTAGTCTCAGATCTGGCTGCGGTTCTTAGCTTTCAGCAGCAGCAAGCAAAATGCCTGCGCTGCCCCTTGCCAGTGCCCACTGCAAATACTCGCTCTCTGGGGACTCCGATTCCCCGATAAACAGTGGTTAAGACGGACTAAGAAGAAGGCACTGTAAAGCTGGGGCTTGTGGGGGACTCCAAAGGCTTGGCACCATGGGAAGAGAATTCCTGTTGTTCTGCCTCTCAACGCCTGGGCTTTTTTTGGACTGAGCAACATGTTGGGACCAGCTGTAGGAGAGCGAGGAGCTGGATGGAAGCGGGAAAAAAGGAACGATGCCTTTGCTGTGCGGTTGTTGGGTAATTCCTAGAGAAGTTAAAATTCATTATAGCCCAATTAAATGGTCCCCCACACAGCCGGTCATTCTTTTTGCATGTCAGGGACAGGTTTTGGTACAAATGCCATACTCTAAAACACACAGGTCCCTTCTGATGGTTTGATCGCTTTTCCAGATAGTTTTAGGCTCAAAAGGGAGCGTTAGAGTTCCTCACTTTCAAAGATACATATCTTGTCTTCCACACTCGTCCTCCTTGTTCTCACTCAGGACAATATGTATGTTTGGTTTTTGTTGTGGTTTTTTTTTTTTTTTTTTTAAATTGAAAAACCCCTTTGTCTACAGACCCTTTTTAGATCTGCCTGTTAAAATACTTAGCAGAGGTCTTTAATGAATCCCAGGATTTCTGTCTCCTCCTCTCTTGGGGAAATTGCCAGAACTCAGTCTCTTATTTTTGCATTTGGTGAATGGAAATTTGGAGAGACTAGGTTTTTTGATCAGGCACGCTGCTTCCTGAACAGTCCCTGAAAGCTTTTATTGCCCTCTCAGCCCATCACAGACACCTTTCCCAGGAGTGCACCTCACGGAGCCAGACTGGTGGTGCACCAGTAGTCTGGAACAGGACATCACCTTTCAGTTTGCCCAAGAGGCAGGCTTGTTAATAGAAACCCCAGCAATAAAAACTTGAACCCTGACTTCTGAATAATCAGCTAAAGTTGCTTTAGTGTAGATCTGACCTTTGCCTTCCATCAGCACAACAAACACTCCATAAAACAATAACAGATAAGTAACTTTCATCTTGCAAGCCACGCTTATCTCCATGAAACAAAATTGCTGTGTAGCATCTCCCCTTTATATCCAGTATTATTTTCTTTCAGATGGATTTCCCTTCCAGAGCTTGTAAGTTACAAGGTTGTCCCTAGGTTTGTTGGCTATATTTAGAAAGTTCCTATTACATTTTTCTTTTATTTTCTTGTTTATACTGGCCGGAAGAACAAAATTAAAATTTTCATCTCAGGTTGAAGCATAATTTGGTGTGATTGCTCAGCTTCTGATCTCACCACCAAGAATGTCTTGTTTTAGGAGTTGATAAAAATATTTGGCTGTGTTTCACCTCAGTCACTCTTGGCAGTTCTTCATCTGCTCTTCTGGGGTTTCCATCTGCTCTTTTATTCTGCAGTTTCTTCTTTAGGCCCCAATTCAGCACCCACAATTGCAAGTGAAAAACTCACTGATTTTCTGAGGGTATGGGGTTGGATGCAGGTGCTATTCTGCATCTCGGTCAGAATCTTCCAGTAGTTTATCTCGCTGCTGAAATGGAGAATATGGCAATTCCCTGCGGCTTTGAGTGTTCCTTTGTTCTTCCTCCCTCACAGGTGTCCAATGATTTAACCTAGAGCTGTATACATTACTTAAAAAAAACCCCAAACCAACAGATCTATAAAAATTAAATATGTCACAAGGGCTAAGGAAAATATTTTTTTATCTGATGAACTTTTCAAATTAAAGTCTTTTTAGTTACAGAACAAAGCTTATGAAGTGCTTATGAATACATGTGAAATTGGATTTATTAAAAAACTCTTGTTAATTTTTATTCAGTAATTTCATACTTGTCCTGTTAGTTAAGGACTTTTAATTTAAAAAAAAAAAATCACAACTCATAATAGGGGTTATTGATGCTGAATAATCTCAGCTGATTAAGTTGCTAACCAGCACACTGCATTATATAGAAAAAAAATCACACATACATGACTGTCTGCTTACTTATGTATTTCACTTTCAAATGTGCTTTTCATTTCACATCTTTTTTTTTTTTTAACCTCTTATCCATGGATTTTTTGCAGAAAGCACAATCAAAGCTTCCCTTATCATGTAGCTAGTGAAAATGTAATTGTAGTTGTGTAGTGCTTGTGTATCGAAAGGCATTATGTCATAGTGAAAACCATATATTCGTTACTTGTAGGAGACAGCTTGTCTGACTAAATGTAAAGCTTAACCAGAAGGTTTAGAAGGTAACAGAAGAAGGAAGAACTTGGTAGTGAATAGATGCATAATGAATTGATTTATTCACTGCTTTTCTCATAGTTTTTTTCACCTGCTCTTGTAATGTACATTTTGACATACTGAGAATTTACTGAATTGTAGGGGGGAAAAAAAAAAAAGTCCAGTGTCTGCCTAGCACTGACATTTATGACAGCCTCCCATTGAGTTAGCGGTTTTTTTTACCATATAGAATGCTGACAACTTATAATGTAAAAGCTTTTCAATAACTTTAATAGTGAAAAAGATTATTGAACAAAAAAAGTCATTTAATATGCTGAAAAATAAAAATCTTTAGGTTATCTGTTTAATGAAGCATGCCATCCACACAAGCTCTTGTTTTCCTTTCAAACAACCGTTTCTTATATTCCACTAGTACTTTTTGCTTTCTCCTATCTGTTGTGTAAACTGGAGAGATTTCCAGCAGAATCGTATGTGGAAGATTGTTGGTTTTTAATTTTATCTCCCTTTCATTTTCAAAAACAACCGTGAACACATAAGTGTTTTCCTTTGATCACGAAAATCATTAGAATGCAATATTCCGCTGCCTCTACGGGAGAGAAAGCCTAGGGAGCCTAAAAAAATCTTTTAAGCTTTAAACAACAACAACAAAAAATTCTACCATGTATTAGCAAATCAGCTATTCAGGGTGTTTCCAGGCATAATGATGTGATCACGGCAGACAAAATCCAGGGAGAAGTGTTGCACTGGTTCATCTTTTATTCCTTACCTCCCAAATCTGCCTAAGTCAGCTTTTAACATTTCCCACCGACTCAGAGAGTTGAAGGCAGCTGGTTATTGCTCTCCCAGGTAACTGTGCCCAGTGTGCCTGGGGCAGCTGCTGGAAGAAAATTCTCACCCTGCAACTCCTGGCAGGCTGAGCAGGAGTGCAGGTGGGGGCACTGCATCAGCACCCAACGGAGTCTGCAGACCTGCCGGCTTCCGCTGTGAGCCTCTTGCCAGTGCAATCGCTTCTCTCTCTCTCTGTACGTTGCTGCCTAAATATACCTTCTTCCTTCTGTCCATTTGAGAGTGTAAGAAGGTACCTGGTATATGGAAGCTGTCTGGGATGCTGCCCCCGTCGTATTTTCCAAAAACAAAAGGGGAAAATTAATTCTTCCTTTATCAGAGGGGAAACTTGTTCCCAGATTTAAGCCCTGAGGATTTAAATTAAACTTCGCAACACTTGATGAACCCTTTGTCACAAGAATCAATTGCATACCCCTACTGCGTCATCGTCTGTATTCAGAAGTGACCCAGTTTCCACTCAATTGGTCATGCCGTAAACAGAACATTGCAGACAGGTGCTTGCCATCACTGCCACCAGTAAGTCCTGAAGTACCACTGCCTGCCAATGTCATGAGCAGTAAAGGCTGGTGGATGGTCTGTTACCTGCATTGCCATGAGGAACCACCAGCAGATAGGGAAGCCAACAGGAGGGGGATTTTGCCACACTGGTGGCAGGGAAGGAGGAGTGAAACGAAAAGATTTGTTTCCTCTCTTGTTTTTGGAGAAAGTGTGGAAATGACAGGTTTTTGGAGTTCCTGAGGACAAGAACTATTTCCAAGTGAGGAAGATGTTTTTGAGGAGGGCACTCATGTAAAAACTGACTGGCTTGTATTACGGCTTAATGTGGTAAAAGTATACAAATAGTCTGGTTAAGCAGAAGCTCTGGTCAGAGGTCCATTTACTACTACACTTCTACCCTTCGCTTAAAAGCTTGGAGAAATTTTGCTGTTGGCTTCTATACAGCCAGAATTTGTCCTTTGACTTTTTTGTTTTGCTTATAACTAATGAATCATTGTCCTAAATACTTTTGTTCTGACTCAGTATAAAAATTTATGGCGGTCAGCATCAATGTTTAATATACGGGGTGTCACTGGATTGCAGTGTAAATCATTATAGGCATACATATGTAATACTTCCTAAAAGACATCGTTAGGCAGGTGGCAAAGTGTATCAGTGGAGTTGTTTTTTTTTTGTGATTTTAACTAAGTTTGCGGTTGGACAACAGCTATTTATAGCTTTGCAGTTATGTCTACCTTGAGTCCAAGAAATTCAGTATAGCGGTAAAAGAATAACATTGAGAAGAAGGCGCTTGCTTGGATAATGGTTGAAGGCTCAAAGAGAGAAAACCAGCCTTCCCACGGCTTTGTTTTTGCTGTGAAGTACTTTGTGTATAATCTTATCCTAGTTATTTATTGTACCTTATTCATGCCAATACAGGGATAAAAACAGGACCTCTTTAAAATGGTTTTGTTTCTAAAGTACCTGAGGGCTTCAAATGAAATGTGTCTTGCACTCCATCTGAAAAAATGATCTCTTGCAAACTTTGCCCAGGAAAATTTTATATTTGTATGGATGGATGTCTGGCCTGGGAGATCATCTCCAGTGACTCAGTGCATATGCTGATATGTTGCTATTGACAGAAATGGAAATTCTGGCGCACACAAAATGTTTCTTTCAGGGACCGTGTTAGGAGCTGCTTTGGGAGATCTGGCCCTATAAGCACAAAGGATATTTACAGTTCTCGTGGCGGTATTCCAGCACTGGTTCTAGGTGGGAATCCAAGCTTCTATGAAAGATGTCACTGTTGCTGTGTACTTTATTCCAAAAATCTTCGCTTCCACTGCTGTCTGAAAATACAGCATATACCTGGATGCTCACTCAGATACTCAGGTCTCTGATATAGAGCAGAACTGTGTTACAAGTTATGTTGGTCTTACGGGCACGTGTATTGGCTGAAAAACATAAAGGAAAAGACCAACAAGTTTCTCAGCAAGAAAAGGATATGTTTCTGTAAAATTGATGTTATTAATAGCTTTTCAGTTGGTCTCATGAAGTAAATGGAGCTCACATACAAATGCTGTGGTTTTCTGCTTTTATATGTTTGTCTCTTAAAGAGACAAAGATGTGTTATGCAAGTTACAAAACAGGGTTTGGATTTCTTTGTTTCTTTTCTTTTTTTTGTCCTTTTAGTCCTTCCATAAGTGTGATATTTCTCCAATATTCTTGAAATTACTTCCCTAGTGGCTCAAGGCTCCCTCGTCCTCCTCCTAGTTTCTCAGAACCCCCTCCTTCCTCAGCTCTGAACTCTGCTTGAGAACCAGCTTTGCACAACAAAAAAAAATGCCTTGTAACTACATACAGACACAAAATATTGTCACAAAAGAAAACAACATGCCACATGTGTGAAATCAAGTGCGAAAGCAAGAAAATCTCTTACTGCCTAGCCCCTTGGCCTGTTTAGGGCATGATGTGCTTATCTGTAGAGTGCTTTGCCCATGTATGGCAAGAGATCAGGTCAAATAAACAAATAATAGTCCAAACTCTTGAGTTCTTTACTCTGGCAGTAAATTAAAGTAAATGAGAGTTTGCTTATGTAAAAAGCTAAATGAGTATGTCAGAGCAATAATAAGATGATGGAAAATACTTTATCCAAACACACTAGTACTGAAGAGCTATAGAAGGTCGACGCCAAACCCTGGATCAAACTGAACGCCCACGACCACGGCTGACACCAGAGGCGGGTGTGGAGTTCAGAGAGAGCCAAAAGTGAACCAGGATTTTTCCCTCTAGCAAAAGGACTGTGTTTTGCGTGTGTGCTTTATAAATGAAATCACGCAGGAGGTAATAAAAGTTCTACTAGCTTTTCATCTTTTTGCAAAAGTTTGTTGATTGTCTCAGCTGTAAGGGATAGTCTGCAGATAGCAAGGAGGAGATTTCCCAGCCACACCAGGAAGGTATTGGTAGCATGATAGCTCTGAGCACTCCCAGTGATAGAGCCTCCGGCGTTGAGTTGATGTAGGATAAGGTGGCAAAATAGGAAAACTTGGGGAAAATTATGTCAAATCCTTTGGGAATCTCTTTGGCTGTATCTGTGTGCCTAAAAAGTCCCTGAACACTGCGGCGAGCTGTGGTGGAGTGGCCAGTGTCTGTGCTAGTAAATTTTGTCTCTCTCCAACAATTGTGGCTCTATCTGAGCTGCCTACCCTTGGCCGTGGGCTAAGGGTTGTTTCAACTGCCCCATCCTTCCTGGGAGCTGCTCAAGCACGGTGCTGGTTGTGATGGACCAGTTTCACACCAGGAAACTTCCCAGCAGTTTGCTAGTATACCCTCTATCACTTTGGGACTCTTCCATGCACTAATTTACAGAACTGTATGTAATTTGTGCATATTTGTAGATGTATTGAATCTACATAATCTGTAATTTAGGTAGATGTTGTCCATGTGTCCCAGGTAGCTTCATTTTCTAGTTGGCTACATCTTCCCTTCTTGATGCAGGTCAGTTTTAGAAACAAAGACAAATGAGGCAGCCATGACACACAGAAAACACTTTATGTATTTCATGGATTAATGCTTTAGAAGAAAAATGTGAGGGTTTTGCCTAGTTTTTTTTAAATGTTCAGTTTTCATGTAGAGCCAAGTATAGTATTGGTGTATACCAGAGGAAATTGTCTCTTGCCTCTGAAAATCTCTGTTGGAAAGTGGAAGAGAAGAGGCATGTAAGGCAGGAATGTACTTTGTTAATAATTGGTGTGATCTGGTATAGCAAAAAGAATTGGGATTTGTGCCCATGTCTAACTTGTGCAGGTGCTCAACTGTATTTTATGTGTCTCCTTACACTTAAATCAGATTTGTTTCCTGGATGAAGAAGGGAGGTTCCCCCTCTGCTGTTAGGGAATCTAGATGTTGTTATTGATTACCAGGCAAGCAAGGAAGGTGAGGTGAAAGGGGAAAAATCAAAGGCAGGAGAGAAAAATCTGAGAGAGAATAGACACAGGAATGGGAGGTATAAAATAGGAAAAAAGGAGAGAAAAATCTCACTTTGATGTTTGTTGATCTGGATGTGAAAATAAAAGTAAGGGAATAGAATAGTAAGGGAGAAACCAATAGATTAACGAAGCCATCTCTCATATTTTACACAAATATAAAAATCTGAAGAAGCTATAAAAGGGATTGGAAAGGAGGGTATAGAGCAACCTGGAAGGAAAACACTGTGAGATTCAAAAGGCTAAGAAATTAGAGACCTCCCAAGAGACAAATTACATGGGAAGGAGGTGTATAGAGTTCTTTACAAGACATATGGGTTGTCCAGTGGCTGGTGAGGATAGTGTTAACTCTCCCAGGAGGAGAGGGGAAGCCACAGCTGCATGCCCTCGGCACAAGGATTGTCAGGCACCTGTCAGTGAAGGAAGTGAGGTGGGGCCCAGCCTCACTGAATTATGGTTTTCTCCCAAGGCATTATAACAGGAGCGTGTGTACTGTCATCCGCATAGGCTTTTATTATACAGAAAAAGGCAAGTGCTACTGGAGAAAAGCTCGTTATGCAGATTGCTTGTACATGAAGTTTGCTTTCACGTAGATATTCTTTGTTCGCTTTGCTTAGGCGTAGACTGTGGCAAATGAAATCCCTTTTGCTAAATGTAAATTTTTCGCTGAGTAACGCCTTTATTTTTTTCTCTGTGTGTGTGTGTTCATGTGATGCCTGCACAGGTGTTGGAAAAAATATTAGTCTATCCAGCCATGGCTTGCCTAAATGATAATGTTTTAGTTCAGTGTGGTGGCAAAATGGGTATCTGTTTCTTCTCATCCTACACACAGAATGGTTAAAAAACTCTTCTTCCTTGTCATGCAAATATGACTGTCCTAACAGCTGTTAGTATAGGGCAAGCTGGTTAGGGGGGAGTAATCAAACAAACCCTTGTGTACCTAAACTGCAGTTCGTTTTGGGTGCGTGGTCCATCAAGCATTCTTCTCCCAGTATCCTTGAAGCCTATACCTTTTCAAGAGGCTGCGGTAACACAAAGGCCTTGTGTACACAAGAAAAGTGTAGTGATTAAATTAAGTAGGTTTAGAGATCAGTTTAGTTAAACGAGGCATTGCCGCCTTTACACGTTCTTGCTTCAGTTTAAGAGTACCTTATGCTAATGTTGCAAAGTTAAACCAACATCAACTTTTCTTAAAGCAAAAAAACTCCAGCAAACTTGGTGTGTAAACAGCATTAATTAGTCAAATCAGTTGCTAAAACAACCCTCTGAGATACAATTGAAGGTTCTTATATGAAGTTTCTTCTCCTTAATTCTTTATTGTAAACACAGTAGAAAATTATAGATTAAGATAGGGTTGTTAGTTTTACCTTGATAGTATAACTAAGAATAGATTTGGCTTGAAAAAAAAAGGTTGCTAGCCCATCTGCCCCTCACCTGTCAGTGGTGCCCAATGCTGAATCAGTCTTTGTGCATTTATGTTCTGAGGGGCTGTGTGTAGGATGATGGGAAGACAAAACATCTTAAAAGTTAATAGGAATGTTGATAGTAAACTGGTTACTGCTGAGTAGCTTCAGCTGAGAGATGAAGAAATAGGTAATCAAATTTTATTTTAGCATGTTTGGTTTGGAAATTTATTACTTTGCACTCATGTGAAACACCAGGTCAATGTAGTGAAATCACAGTGACATCATACGTAGAATATTTTCTGATAGGGAGGATTTTTCTGAAGTAGCATTTGTGGAGAAATACGTTCATTTTTGTCTACCCAGTTGAATTAAAAAGTAGCTCTTACCAAATATGTATGAGTAATTGCATTTCTTTATATCTAATTTACTACAAGCTTTTAGTTTTATGACTTTTATCAGTTTTAAAGCATGTGAACAGTAAAACGCATATTGAACATCCACTAGTGTGATTCGTGAGATACAGTTCTTGGGTGAGCTTTAAAATATTTGAGAATATACCTACCTGGTACAACTAGAGTTTTTTTGAGAATAAGCCAAGAGAAAGACTGACTGAATGCTACCATTAAGGTGACCTGATTGGGCAGAGTAGGGAAAAGGCTAACACAGATAGTAGTTCTACTGAAATTTAAATTAGTTTGGCTTTAGATGGAATTAAAGTCCGCTTTATAAAGTGTGTTTCTCAAAATGGGGATGCTTACTAAACACTGATCTGAGCTTCTGTCTAGGCATCTGATTTCTATCAATCAGCGGTGTTTCCGTGTTTGGAATAAGAGGAAACCTCAATAAGGTAGAGTGCGTGAAATATTAACGAAGCTGAATTGATTATACAAGTTTAGAGAAAGATTGCAAAAAGCAGCTGAAGTATTTTTTTTTAATTATGAAAGCATCTCACATTATAAAAACTGTAAGCACGTGCTTTAAGTTAAATCTGTTATTCCATAGGTATTAGAAACAAGTCTAATTCTTTAAATTAAATGGGTGCTCTCAGTAAGCCACTTAATTTTTACGGTGAAGACTCTTGTTTGTCAAACATTATTTGATCCAGTTTAGCTGACAAAACAGAAGTCTTTTTGCTGTGAATAAGGGCCTGGTGAGATAAGACGTTTCAAAAATTCCTGTTGCTAACCACTATAAATGAAGTTAATTTTTGTATGTTTGCTAAAGCAGAAAGATAATAGCTTGCGCTTGTGACTTGGACTATTCTCCCACTTGCTCTGCAGCTGTAGTCAAATCATCTGAGTAGCTAAGGTGGGCCTGGGGAGTGATATTGAATAGAAGTGGTAGGCATGGTCCAGTTCCTCTGAATTTCTAAGCATGTTATCAATAAAGATAAGCAGATTTTTTTCTTGTGGGCACTTAGCATAAGTCAATAAATAGAGCTTCTGTTGACATTCTTGGCCAGTTCCGTTGGGTGTTCTTGTAAATACATATTTGCAGGACCAGAATTTATCTCAGTACATTAGTTGGATGTGCAGTTTGGTTCGAATAGAGATTACATGTCCCTCTCTGCATTATGCTTCTGAGATCAAGCTTGAACGTCTGATCAACAGCTTGTGGAATAAACTTCTGCTGTTAGTGGAACTGTAAAATAAATATTTATGTGACCAGATTTTTAATTTGTGCTTTGTAGGTGTATAATTTGTGCTTTGTAGGTGTATATAGAGATCACTCTTTCTGCATATTTAGAGGATAAAAATACAGTGAATTTGTTTTAATACGTGCAAATTTTACCCTTGTAATCCTGTTTTGTTTTGTTTGTTTTTGTTTTTGTTTTTTTTTTAACCTGAGACTAAGCAGTGATTTGCAATGTCAGGCGCTATGTGCTGTAAATAATTCCCCAGGTAGATGTATTTACACAGTGACTGATTTATAAAATACAGGTTGTCTACTTAGAACAAAGTAGACAAACTTGGTATTCTTAAGTGGATTGGAAGGTAACTACTAAATCAAAATATGAAGCTACAAATGGTCCTAAAATTGTATGTACTTACTTTCACGTTTCACTGAGGATCTCTCTCAGAAGAATTTGGCCCTTTCTGTGTCTCTTCCTGTATGCTACTCTGAGTAGGTATTCACTGAGGGATAAACTTGAAAGGATTACTGGTGAACAGGCTAGTGGATGAGTTTTTTCTCTTGGATCCACATGGTGGATTTTGGCACTGATAATCTGCACACGTGATTTCTAAGAATATTTTTCAGATTTAGAAATTGCCAATCAGCTGTGATACTAGTGTTTTTGTGCGTCTAAGAGGAGAAATTGTTAATAATTTACAGTCAAGAAAATAAATGTATTTTACCTTTTGGTGAATTTGGATGAACGTATTCTGTAAATTATGTTTTGTTTTTCTTCACATAAAATAGTCTCTTAAATACCAGCTGGCAGAGAAGTTGCCAGTTGCCTTTTGCAGAACAGATGATTTTTCACAGCAGTTACTCGATTCATTCCATAGCTGTCATTTTTCAAGGAACAGATTACAGCAAACATTCCTAAAAGTAAGGATTTTCCTCTTGACCCTTATCAACACTGAGTCTGAAATGATGGAAACTTGCGGAGCTTGTTGCCTGCTATGGAAGAGCTTCTGATTTCCAATCCCTTTTGTTTATCGCTCGTGATACTGTTTGGGTTAGAGCCCATCTTTTCCCCTCTGCTCCTTTCTATTCCCCTTTAAAACGCATGATTAAATCCCAAAGACATGGCGAGCTTTCCTTGTGCTTGAAACTGCCATTTCTCTCTGATATATGTATTATTTTTCCCCAGCTTTTTTCTCTCCCGCGGCTGCCGTCTCCATCACCGCGTTGTGCGTTAATTGCTGGGCAGCCCCAGTGCCACCGGCAGTTGTCTTTGCGGGAGCGCCTCCACCCCTCGCCACGCATGCCTTCCTCACATTGACGCTAATGGGACTTAATCACTCTTGTCAAAGGGGAAATAAACCACGGAGAGCCTGGGCCATCACTTCGCGAGTGTACCTGATTGGCACGGGATTTTGTAGCTTGTCCCGAATGCCTGCCTTTCTGTGAAGAAAGGGATCTTGGTGTCAGTTTTGCTAATATTGGGGG
>NW_009213558.1:64527-72793 GCF_000690835.1 Fulmarus glacialis | reverse complement strand
GGGGCGGGGGGGCGTGTTGATCTTTTTTATGCTGAGCTTCATGACCATGTCTTGTGCTTTCTCAATTTCGACTGGCTACAATCTAGATGCATCTTATTTTATAAATTCCTTGGGGTGGTGGTTTTCTGGTTTGTATGGTTTTGTTTGATTTTGGTGTTTTTTTGTTGGTTTTTGGTGGTGTTTTCTTTTCTTTGGTTTTTGTTTTTTTTTTTAGATTTATTTTAATTCTCTCATTCCTGGAGCAGTAAGAATGCTTTGTTGCTTTAAGGTGCTAGAGATTATACCTAGCTTTCCTGATTTTGGTGTTACCGGCTCTTTAAACGTTAGTCCTTTTGTCAATTATGCATCAGTCTATTTGCCTTTCATCTTGACTGTTTCTTTTCAGGGATTTACAATATTGTTAAGTTAAGGATTCTCACAGTAGATGGTAATGGAGAAATACTGTTAAGTAAGTTTGTTTAAGAGTGCTGATTAAGTAAATATTTCTAAGTCTATTGGTTTAAGGCAATGTTTAAAGGAGCTTCATTTTCCTCCTTGTAGTAGAAAATGTAGTTTTCATGAACTTGGTTTTTATGTGTCAAGCACTAGGTTTTTCCTACTTGATATGCTTAAGGAAAAAATGTAGTGATATCCTCATTGTTTTTAATAAAATGGATTAATAAATTGTAAGAGGATCAAGCATTTTAGCTTCTGGCCTTTACACGTAATTTCAGAATACCCTTCTGGAGCCAAAAAAAATGATACGCTAGTGTTTCATGCTTTGCTTTGAAGCACTACAATTCTGGAGATAGTTTCCAGGTAAACTAAATGGTTCTCACCTACAAGAGTGTGTCATTTGAAAATCTGTCTTTCATTAATGGGAGAGTGAATGATTCTTCCTTGTATTTAGGCAAATCAGTAATTTAGTGGATAGGTTAAGTTATTCTCTGAATTGAAGTCATTTGAAGTTTTGCCAATTAAGACTTTGTGTGATATCGTAATTTACATGAGATCTTGCTTTTCATCCAAGGACCTTGAAACATTTCCTAAATGTTAATTAGGCTGTGCAGTGTTTCTCTGAAACATATAGCCCATTTTTCAGAAATATAAACTAGTACCCAGAGATGTCAAATGATGCTTTTAAGACTAATAAGAAATACTCTTGAATCTTAAGCCCTGCATAAACTTCGAGATAATGCTGCCGTTCAGACCCCTTTTCATAAACTTTAACAACTGAAAAATATGAAATTTTTATCATCTTCCAGATTCATAGCGAGTCCCAACATTGTGCTTTTAAGACAAACTGTGATTGTGTGTGTTTGTGTTGGTTCAAAGTATCTAAATAGCGCAAGGGCTGTGCTGTGGTCCACTGAAGTGATGGGTTTTATAGCATGAGATGAAGGGTATACGTGGGTATACGTTGCTTGCCCTGCGGCGTGTCAGGAGAGGGCAGGTGAGCCTCTCGGGACCTGAGCTGGTGGGATCTGAACGCTTGCAGTTTTGTTGGGAAACGGTCGCTGGAGTGAACTACATTTAAGACCGTACTTAAGTTTTGTCTTGGAAACATCAAGCTGGAACAATTTGAAAGAGAGTGAGGGAATGAACTAACAGTCAGGGAGTATGGATAATCACTTGCCCTGTGCTCGAATATGTTTGCTGTGGTCCCCTTTTTATGTAGCAGTGTAAGACCAGGAAGTCCACGAGTGCGCTGCTGTTTAAATATCTCTGAACCTACTGGGGTAACTGATAAAACTTTTGACAGGACCTTAGGAAAAACTTGTCTAATGTACAGAGCTTTACGTATGGCTTAATTAATTCAATTACTTTTATTCTGTTTTCTGTAATTGCTTTTAACCAAAGTTTAGTATAGTTTTTATTTTAAGCCCGTGTTTTGAATAACTCAATAATTTGAGTTATTTCTGAAATTAACTGTGCTTTTTTAAGACTGAATATTTTTTCAAGTTTGTAATTGTTTGGTCTTTTACTCCTTAGGTAATTAGTCTAAGAATCTACAGGGAAGATTCTGTCCCATGTCCAATGTGGAACTTTGTTGCCAAAATTACTAATTACCCGCAAAAGTTATTTCAGGGGACTATGCAATTTTTTACAAAGATTAAGACATAATTTTGGCAAGCACCTTTAGGTATTCAGGATGCTGAGTAGTAACAGTAATTACTAAGACACATACTTATTATGAAAAAAAAAGAAAAAAGAGAAAAGTACATGAAGCTGTTGATTTGTCTCCTCAGTTTCAGTTCACTGTTAGGTTAACATTTCAAATCCTAGAAACATTGTCTAAATAGAGGAAACAGAGGTAACTATTGTATCTTAAAATGTGCAGAATTCTTTAATAGGAACTTAATGCAGCACTATTTTTTTAATCTCAAAACACGCCACACTTGCCTGGTGCATGGAAGATCAGTTACCTCACCACTACTTCTTGTGCTTTCACTGAAGAATGTAATTATGCTGCAACAAAGAAGGCACAAAGTTGCATATCCATTTTCTGTATTGCATCTGAAAAATACTGGGAAGGAAGTGTGCTAAAGATTTAAGTGTTTATCTCACTTAAGATTAGCCTTCTAAAAGACAGGTGTTTAGTTTAAGCTGGTCATCTCTCATCCTGCTATCATGAGTTGAAAGAGAGAGGTGGCATTATCAGTCAGTCACTAGATCTGCCTGTTTTAGATACCTGTGTTAGACAGGGGTGCATGGCCTTGGCCCGAGATGCCTGTTTTTCTGTTTCTTCTTGCTGGAAGGGTAAGTGAGTATAGATGCCTAGGATCGAATGAGATGCACTTTGGATACTGTTGAGTTCAGAGGAAATATCTAGACTTCCCAAATAAGCCATCAGGTATTCTACTTCATTAAAACTATCTGTGCAAATGCCTGTTTACCACGTGAATTCACATAGCTGATGTGTGATTTAACACTACACAGACAGATGCGATTTTTCTGAGTCTTCCTTGTAAAGGACGGCCTGTTGGAAGCACAATTTCTGTGTGCTGGATGTTTCTTGACCATTGCAAGCTTGGTGACCCTTTTTTCTGGTTTTCACTTTTCCCTGGTTTTGCGTGTTTGGTAGGTCTTGATATTTTCACATTGAAGAATGGGTTACAAGAAATAAAAATTATATTGAGACACCCTTTCCAAAGATTTCCCGGTCTGTAAAATGTCCATTTTGAGAGTCAAGTCCTTCATCAATGGCTGAGATAAACTATTGCATAACTGGACAGGTACTTTGAAGTTTGTCCAATTACTGGGATCCACACTGACAGAGGGGAGATCTTCAAATAGAGCTCCTGAGGCATACCTGAAGGTTTTTCCTTTTCTTTCTCTACTCCGCTTTCGGTAACTCAGCAGAACTCTAGCATTAGACCTAGAGACTTTTAAAAGATGTTCTTAACTCAGTGGAGTGAAGACCTAGCTCATGTGCTCTGCAGTCACATTCACTTATGAAAAATAAATATATTCCTTTTTAGAAACAGGTAATGCTGTTAAAAAAGAAAGCATTACACATTTATTCCTCAATAATTCTCCTTTGTATTATGTATTTCTTCTGGGACCTGGCACTAACTTTATCCTCTTAGCAAAACATGCTATGGCAAGAGCTAAACTCTTCTTCTTCCTTCCAAAGAAAGGATGGCTGAAAAACAAGAACGCCTTTTCATAAAAATAGTCAACATTTTATACAAAAGAAGAGAAAACCCAAGAGTTTCCAAAAAAGTAATGTTACTTCCTCATCCTGAAAATCAGATGGGAAGGAAAGAGCTCTTTGAAACAGTTGACAGCCTTCTGTAGTCCGTAAGGTGTTTGGTGATGTGGTTGGCGAGGTGGGACTGCGAGGTAGCCCTCTTTTTATTCAGTACAGTGGAAGTGACGGATTATATAAATCAGCATGGTAGTTCCAAAAACTGTCTTATTAAACCGTAGAAAGCAAGTAACAGGTAAAACTGTATATTATTCTTTTTTTGGTTGGTGAGTGCTCAGGTTTTGTATGTATAGACAATAGTGATAAGTTTTCAAAAAAGGCTTCCTCAACGTATGTATAAAAACTTTAGATAACTTTCACATTATTTTTTTCCTATGAACTTTGCTTTTCTATATTGTCATTGTGTACAGCTAGTTTTTGATCCACACTTAATGCTATTTTTGTGTAACAGCAAGTAACTACTGTTTTCCTTTATTTAAAATTTGTTTTGGATTCAAGAAAGATGTTTATTCTGATAACTAATCAAATACGCGAGTATTTATATATTTTCAAATCATTCAAGAAGCTTAGTGTTCACTTCCAGAGGTCCAGAATAAAGAGTGGATGGAAGCACAGAACTGAGGCATAAAATTAAAATTGTATAGAAAAACAAAACAAAGTTTACGCAAAACAAATGTTAGGACATAATGGAAGTTGAGGAAAGACTACATGCCAATTGCAGTCCTAATCTGACTTTCCATGTTATTGCTTTCAGTCTTCTCTGGGCATTCATAGCCACATGTCTATCTGTCTGCTCATCTATCCACCACTTACTTGGAACACAAGAATCACTCTGGGCAACAAAGACAAATCTGTAAACTCTATGTGAATCTACAAACACTGTGTAAATCACCAACTGTACTTTATAGTTAGCATTTAGAAGAGAGCAAGCCAAGGACAGGAATTATGCTCATGTTGTCATTTGTAGTTTAAGTAAATGGCAAATATTTGTGAGTTTGCTTACAAAGTTTTTCTTGCTATCAAGTACCTATAACCAAATAAGTATGAATGCCCACCCCATTTCCTCAGCATTTTTGTACAAAATTTCTCATTGATAAAATATTAATTACACTATATTTCCAGGCTATGTACACAAAATACATGGACAAAAAAATCTTCTGACTGTAGCTTTGCTTTTTTTATTATTATAGGTGTTAGGAAGTGATGCAGAGCATGAAGTGCCTTACATGGCAGTTCTAGGCTGCTGCAGTCGTGTTGTGATGAAGGCTCTGATGAACCTGCCAATAAAGCTGTCATTTACTTATAGTGTTAGCACATATCTGCTGGATAGTGGACTGAGCTTCACAAACACACTTCCTCATATTTAAATAGTAATGTCCGCTGATCATGACGGGTTCTAGACTGGATTTCAGCTACTGAATTCAAACAAAATTGGGCTTTGCTGCTGAAAAGGTATCCCTTGCACTATCAAGTGCCCTAATCTGTGTTATGGCATTTGTCCATTTTGTCCTTTGTGCCTTATTGTAGACTTAAAGAATGAGGATCACAATCCTCAAATGCAAATTCCTGCAAATACACTGTCTATAACTTTATAATTGGAGTGGATTACTACGCCTATACGTAGGCTGTATATTGTGTTTGGTATTTTAAGATTCGTTTGACTTTTAGGGGAGGGTGGGACAGAGAAAAGCTATTACATTGCAAGTCTTTGAAATTTGGAGGATAAAAGGCCCTAGAGCTAGAAAAACACCTTTTCTTAATCCCATCCAATTTTATTCAGATTTAGTTGAGTTTAAACAGTTCAGACACACCATTTCCCTTCACTTGCTTATTTTTCTCAGGAAAATGGTGTCAACCTGCCAAATCAATGCCTGAACGTGGCTGTTCCAGGGAGGGGGTGCCAGGCTGCTACCAAAGCATTAGACTGCATTATGTTGGGAGCTGACAGAGCAAATAGAGCAATGTGAGTTGGAGAGAAGCAAATTAGTTAAGTCCTACCTCCTATCCTTAACTACATCCCCGCACCATCTCAGAATACCTCTTGGGAGAAAAAGTTCTCACAATTCCTGGGAAACTTGGAGAGGCAGACAGCCTGGCCAGGCTCACTCCATAAAACCATAGTCTCAGCAACCCTTCTCCCTCCTTTGGGGGCACAAATATGTGGCACGGATCCCACCTCCAGGGTGGGAGAAAAGAGAGGGATAAGTTGGGCCAGGGCTCCCCTGACTGCCGCTGGAGTTAGCACTTAGCTCCAGGGGCCATTTCCCTCTCTGGGATAAAAGCTTTCCTCTATTGCCAATTAATTGTCCTGCACCTCATTTGACAGAAGTCTGTGCTATAATTTCAGGCTACAAACCCTGATGACGGATGCATGGTTCTTCTTGTTCTCCATATTAGAAACTGAATTTTCCTTTCACTTTTTAAAACAAAAGCTAAGAAATTACTTTAAAATAACTTTTACCTGTTTTGTAACAATAGGTAGTGGAAGCATATTATGCCACAATACTCAATGATGTAGCAAATTATTTTGTCTTTAAAAATAGTCCTATAACAGAAAAGATTTAAAGTGGCTGTATATCTGTTATTTCTGAATTTAGGTTCTTTTACTGCTTGTTCACGTGTAATGTAGAAAAATCTTTTTTTTCCTAATCATAGTATATCATAATACAAGGCCCAAAATAAGAAGCATGGTGCAGTACTTTATTTTGTGGGAAAGCTTATCTTTCTTTTAAGGTATTAACTTGGTGAAATACCATGGGAGAGACTGAAGAGCTTCAGCTCCTCCAAAGGGTTTGTTTCAAATGTACATTACAAATGAAGTTAAGGTAAAAGGAAAACTAAACATTACCATGAACATTGCTGTATTTGCAAAACAACCTTAGTGTTATATCTGTTTCTTGAATTCATTAGTTAAGGTCTGTTGGCAGACCTTATACAGAAACCATATGAGTTTTACTAGTGGGATAGTCTTACATTTCATAGCGATGAAATGTCTAACAATGGCTAGATGCTTATCAGTTTTACAGAAAATTGTCTTAATGAATTATGCTATCTCTTTCTTTTCAGAAGGAGTAGTTTTTAAATTCAATTTTATCTAAATGAAAGGTCATCTTAGCATACAGTTCAGATTAGTTTTTCTTCCAAACAAAATACCATGAAATTTTAGTACTGCCAGGTATTCCTGTCCATGTTATTGTGAGGAAAGACACGATGTGACTATTTGGCTGTTAGCTTATCTGATATCATCTTTTCTATTAAAGAGCAGAATGCACATTGCCAACCTTTTGTTATCTAGTTTCCCGACTGCAGTACAGTATCAGGTTCTGCCAAACTGGCTTACGTTTTGCAAGCGCTCACCATTGACTTTAGTTATCTTTTCCTGGTAGTCTGCATCCTGCCACTTAGCTGTAAATGTCACACACTCTTCCTGCTTCCTCGTAAGAGTTATTTTTATTGAAATTGTATACAGAAATATGCAAGTGTGTGGGAGAAAAATAATGAAATTTATTCTAGACATAGGTACTGGAAAAGACCAGAAAGACTTTCATAGGGAAAAAATAAAAATGCCATTTTTGATGTTTGTATGCTGTCTGGTAAAATGGAAAAATGGGAAAAGACGCATAAGAAATGTCAGGATCTAGAAGATTTAAAAAGTGATTCTAATACCTTAAAGCGTATTTCAGTGTGGACTAGGTTTTTTCCAGTTTTATTTGTGTAACATGTACCTAAATTTATCTTTCATATTTTATCTGCAGGCGTTGATTTTTCAGATGTAATCTGACCCTTTCTGCTTTAATTAAAAAGAGCGGACAGAAATAATAGAAATGGAACAGAAGTCAGTATATGAAATGCCAAAAATTGTTACCATTTAACTGGTTGCAAGATATGTTTCTTTTAAGTACCTCTGATAGGGTGATCTGCTGACAGATTAAAACTATAGTGTGAAATGCACCATTAAACCATCTCCTTGCTATTTTTGAATAATATTTTACTATACATCTCCAAGAGAGTTTTGCTTTTCAAGACATTTTACTGCAAGTAAAATCTTGTTATATATCCTTGCAGAAGATATTATGTAAGATTAGAAAAAAATGTTATTTTTTTCCAAACCAACTGAAAGACAATTTTTAAACTGCTTCCATAACAGGGAAGAAATTCCTTGTGCTCAGAAGGAGAAAAAAAAAAAAAAAAAAAAATTTTCTCAGGAAAGCAAACTGCCTTTACATTATTATGAAGAATGTCAAAGCCATAGTATACCTACATTGGATAACAGTGTACGGTTGACTGTTAAAGAAGCAAGGAGTGTTAGATGCAAGTGTTGGAAAAGATGTGTACATAGCTGTACACTAGATGTGTACACTAGTGTACTCTAGCTAGTACTTACTGGTAGGAAATTAATCATTTATCTTGGGTAGCTACTTATCACTAAGTATTTGTTATGTTTTAAAACTTGGTCAACATTTCTTGTGTCTTTTTTATGGTGACACAATTTCTGTTAAGGGTTTAGTTTTCTTTCCTTTTTTTTTTTTTTCTTAAACCCAAGCTACCTTTTTTTCCAAACTAATCAAACAAAAG
>NW_009213558.1:59213-64513 GCF_000690835.1 Fulmarus glacialis | reverse complement strand
CTGCTGAGTGCTGACATGGGATTTTTGCTTTGTTGTAGTATTTTTCTGCTGAAGATGAGGGTGCTTCTGGGAGCTGCATTTTTGGTAAATACCTTCTTCAGTGGTGCGTTATTAATACCATTTGTACAGTGCTCCATGTTAAATTTCACCTCATTGATTTTCATAATACAGAATTACTTCAGAAGTTTAGTTCTGCCCCAGTGGAAAATACCAAAGATGCCATTCCTGAAAGCTGCTTTTGCTTCACTGACAGATGGCTTTGCCAGATCAAATAGGTTGACAGGAAAAACACAAGTGAGCAGATCAAAACTGTTCATTTATCTGTCCATCATGTATAGCCAAGAGATTTTTGCTTTTCAGATAACTTTACCACAAGTCAAATCTTGTTGTGTGTGTCTTTTTTGTGATTACCCTAAACTTAAGGATCATGAGATTCCTGTGAATCTTTACTGTCATTTCCTGCGCCATTCAGAAAAATAATGCATATTTCTGTCAAGGCATCTGAACCAACTGAAACCAGGTGCTAAGAATTTGCCCTGTTTTTTCAATTCAGGATTTATACAGGTTTTTTGGGTACTTTGAAGGTCCAAAGTAGAAAGTGGTGGGAAGTATGGTGATCTTAACATGCAAAAGTCATTCCAGGTAGTACCAAACCTGGTCAGAAGTGGAATGGCCACATCTTGTGATGACAGCTTTTGTTGTCAGCTGTAGTGTGGTCGCTGACTAGCTGATTGCCACAAATACCTTAAAAAGTTTTTGGGTGAAGCTGAGTTCTTCTGCAAAATATCAGGCATCAAGGACAGCCAACAGAAGCCAGATCCGTGAAACATAGGTTGTCTCCTTGATGCATTTATCCTGACCTCTCACTAAGCGGTGAGAATGAGCATGCTGATTAAATCGTCCTATCAAACTATCTTGTGTGACTGCTGGGATTTATTTTCTACATTTGTTAAACATCATAGAATGTTTTACAACAAGAATTTTGCTTAAATGCTATGGACAGTAAAGAGCAGGTTTTCTGAAAGCACTGGAAGCTGTATATTTGAGCTTAATACCAAAAAAAAAAAAAAAAAAAAATCTCTTGATTTGGTCAAATTTATCCTCTGAAAGAGAAGAGAGAGGTTTCACACTGTCTTCAGAGGTGAAGATTATTAAAGCAGTCTGTTATTCCAATTGCCCATGCTAGGTACGTGTTTCATCTCCAGCTTTCTTGAAATTGAGCTGATTTGCTCTTCCAGAACATAATAATGTTACTATTTTCTTTGATCAAGGAACTACTTAACTTTTGCTGGCTGCTACTTCTGATAAACTCATGTAAGAGTAATTTTCTTTTCTCATGGTCTCTTTTCCAAACACAGTCTCCTTTGTACTGCCTCCAAGGAGAGGCTTTGCTCTTCTATGGGGTCTGTGGAGCAATGACAGTTGTTTCTCTTCCCTTTATATCTAGGGACTAAGTTTGTTTCAAATACAGTGTTTTGGACTGGAGTTAAGTAGGCCATTAAAGGGGTATTTTCAGTGGGTAGTTTCCTTTTGTGACTGTCACATCAAGCACTTATCCTTCCTTCTACCTATTAAAATTCTGTCCATTTCCTTGCTTTCTATTGTCTTAAGATGACACAGGGTCTACTTGCAACTCTTTTTTTCTAGAGTGCAGAACACAGTCTCATTCTTGGTGAACTTTAGGAATCATGTAGTTAATATGTAAATTAATAAAAACACTAATAATCCAGGATAGCTGTACCTTTTTGCTGAAAAAAAAATAGTGACTTGGCAGAGAGCTTCCTTTCAAAAAAAGATTCTAAAGACAGAAGGTAATGAGGAGTACTTAACTTATGATCATTTGTGTTTTGTAAATGCCTTCCTAGCTCCATTATGCATTATTCCATAACGGTGTGTTATGTCCAGTTTGAATTTTCCTGTTATCAGTTTCTGTTTGCTTTGTCTTTTGTCAGCTGGACTAAGAAAAGTCACACAGTGAGTCCAGTTTGAATTTTCCTGTTATCAGTTTGTTTGCTTTGTCTTTTGTCGGCTGGACTAAGAAAAGTCACACAGTGGATAAACTTTTTCTCATGACTATTTTATTGATGATCAAATCATTTAACATTGTTTCTGTTAAGTTATATATACTGATTTCCTCGGGTCTCTCATTGTACTCCTGAAAAATCATTTGCACAAATCCTTTCTGAACCTGTTCCAGTCTGTCAGCATTCTGTTGAAAGTGTGTTATCTCAAAGCTGAACTAACTGTTCTGCCAGTGGCCTGCTAAATTTGTTTACCAGGTAAAATACTTACTGCGCTTATACACCATCCCTCTGTTAAAATAGCTTACTCTTTTTGGGCTGTAATATTGCACTGGAAATCATGTTTACCCGGCTATTCACCGTTCTGCTAATTCCATGTCCAGTTGGTAAGTGGGTCATTCGCAATTTCTATTTTTTCTATCCAGCTGCATCCCCAATGTATCCTGGGCTTTTCCCCAGCTCTCTCCCATGTTTTCCATGGCTTGCCAGCTTGATAAGACACCCAGCAGGCTCTGTTTGATCCATGTGCCTAATGCTTCTCTGATGAGGTGGCCAGAGGTACCCATAGTCTGACAAGGTGGCGAAGTTGGCTTCTCAGTTGCCAGTCAAGTCAAAAGGTGTGCACTGCTTCTTGGGTCTTGTCAGACCAAACCATTGGTTTTGATGCAGACCCAAAGTCCTTTTGGGGAGTCTGTTTTCTAGGATACTCTCTGGTTTCCCATAATGTGACCTACATTCTTCACAGGTACATGCATGTACGTGCACATATACTAAACACAGGAGCTTTCTAACATCCACCCGAGTTAGATGTTAACTGTTGTTTTGGACTGTTGTGGATTAAGTTTAACAAGAAGTCCAGTAGCCCCGTGCCATTTGCTGATTTGTCATAAATATTTCTATATATTCTTCTAGTTGAAAAATAGTTGTATAGCTTTAAGCTAAGACGCAATTCTTACAAGAAAAAAGATGCAGCTGAATGATAATTCTTTATACTTAATTACTCCTTTTGTCAAAAGACCATTTTAATCAATTTAATATGACTGATTTTGTCTAATGTTAGTAATACGGAGATAATTGCTTCAATTGTGTGTGAAAGAAACATTTAGTTTCTGACATGAAAGTGTGACATAGCTACCAAATTAAAGACAAAGTTAGTTTATCAATCTTATATTAACCTAGAGATTTAAAAGTCTTGAAGTACTTGTTTTTATCTCTGAGTGTAAAGTTTGCTGATAAATTAACTCCTGCTGTCATTATGCCTTTCTTTAAGAATCCACTTATCTTCACTACTTTGCTAGTAATTTTAAGCTATAGCTATCTGTATCTTGCTGTGCAGTAGGTCTTCAATCGTTTTGATTTAACATTATTATTATTTGGTAATACGAAGTTATCAGTTAAATGCATTCTTACAGAATTTTATTGTATGGTAGGAATTCCAGTAATACTCTCAGAAAATTGCACTCTCTGACTTGATAAGTTTTAAACTCATATAGTAGCAATGCCCTCTACACTTGCATTTGTGGTATTGGTTTATGAAAATTGAGTGGTAGTGGTAACGTATTTTTCAAAATAATAGAAGTCTAAAGCCAAGTAAGCAAGGTCAGCTTCAAATTGGAAGTATCACAGAAAAAGTTTTCAGTAGGAATAGTGAAAAGAACATGCCATTTTTAAAATGGTTCTTGAAAAATTATGGGAAGTTGCATATGATAAAGTTGGTGGTGCCAACAGGGTTCTGAATTCAGTAGCTCAACCAGTTACATATTTCTGTGTTACCAATGCTTCAGAGTGAAGTCTTTTTGTTGTATTACTAAGTGCTGTGTTGTTAAAACAATGAACTTATGGGTATTCCATGAAAATTTTGATTGGATATATGATTGGACTTTCAGTTTGGATACTATTGGACAGAGAAACTGGAAACTAATGTGGAAAAAATAACAGGTATATTAGTTCATAAGTTATGTTATCATGTTTTATAATTTCTGCTTTCACCCACACAGTAATTATGTTTTGGGAGTTAAATAAAACGAAAACCCAATAAGATAAATTAACCAAAAACAGTGACTTTAATTTTAGTTCTATTTTTGAAACATGGAGAACAGGAAAAATCCATTTACCACATGGAAAACTATGTAGTCATTAGGAAGAAAGGTTATTTTCATACTCCCATGCTGGAACTAATAATATTCGATTCCATACTTGAAGAAAACATATTTGTTGACCTAACGACAATAGTCTAGCATATTAGTATTTTCATGCTTGCACATGAAGCTTTGCTGAGACTAGGGGCTAGGGGTGCTCTTTGTAGGGCAACGCCACCTGAGAAGTCCCCTGGGGGAGCTCTCGGACAGGTGGTGTGTGAGATGCTGTGCAATACAGTGTAGCTCTGTGTGGGTCCTGGGAGGCAGAGTATGGGCTGGTTATCACCATTAGTTAACCAGTAGTTAGCACTACTCTTTGTTCAGTGCAGCCTGCGGAAGGAGAGCAATGGCAGCTGCATTTTACTTTCCAGGATTTTTGTTAGTACTGAAAGTATCCCTGTGGAGTTAGCAGAGTACATTATTTCCCTGAGATGTTTGTCTCATTTTATCAAGATAATTTGTTTTAGTGCAAATCCAATAAATAACCTTTGAGGCATCACAAATTGCCACAAATAGATTGGATCAGTCCAGTCACCCAGGCATAGGACTGCGAATAGAAGTGTTGGTTTCAGTGACTCAGAAGCTTTTTGGTGTTTTCTTCCAAATGGATGGAGTTGTTGCAGGTGGTATAATCCTGATGCTTGTTTTGCAGGTTTTTGTTTTAATCTCTGAAAATCCACACTTCACAGATCTTTGATCTACTATACTTTCTCAAGATTTGTAGGAACCTTGCAATCCTTTCCATCCAGTTTTGGTTCTAGCTCATTTTCTCTAAGTCCCAGAAATGTGATGTACCCCTTTGCCAAAGCCAAACAAGCCATCAGAAAAAAATCCAACCCCCAAATCCCTCCCGCTAACTTCAGCTCTGATGCTTTAAAAAGCTCCAGAATCCTTTCCTGTCCTGCCAGATGTTCCTCCCATGTTTTATGAAAACAAATGAAGTCATTTTAGCACATGAAGATGTCTTCTGTTCTGAAACTTTGGGTTAGGTCATTTACTGCTCTCTGAAGTGTCCCTTGTGCATTCATGAATTTCTAAGACATTCATCAAAATTGAAAGAGTTTTTAGGGTGCCACAAAGACAGTTTTCTGGTATATTTACAATCTAGAGCTAGAGCTCTTCCTTTTGTCTACCATGGGGG
>NW_009213558.1:45306-59182 GCF_000690835.1 Fulmarus glacialis | reverse complement strand
GGTTTCTTTTTGTTCTCCGTGGGGGGGGGGGGGTGTGTGTGGAGAATCTTAAGTCCTGTAGTACAGGATTTTCTTCTTGTTTTTCTTTCACATTACATCTTGTAGATTACATGACAGTTTTCTGTCTATGTCTATATTCTGCCTTCTACCTCTTTAGATATTTGTTAGTTTGAAGATTAATATGTCAGTTCTGCAGTTGAAAATGAGTATGAAATTTCTAAAAGATTCTGCTGATTTGTTTCTACTGATTGTATTAAAAAGCTGAATATCTTTAAAATATTGGGCTTTTTTCCTCTTCAGGGATAGAAAGAAATGTACTTTCAGAACTAGACAAGTGCAAGATTAATTTATAAACTACAAAGGTCAGCGATTTTCACATCTGTGAAGGTGTTTCTAACTGACACTTTTACAGATTAATTTTTATATGGCATTTGAATGAATTCTCCACGTAGATGTATTTATACCAGTAATAGTAATGTTATGATAAAATTATTTTCTTTTTGGGAGTAGTGTTCTTGGGGAACAACTTATAACTGAAAGGCACTGACTTTCACAATAGGAGTGTAATATTACAGCTCTCTAATAGATGAAGCAGTATTCATGCTACCAATCCACAATCTGAAATATTGTCTTACAATCCTTCCTAGAAGAGCTTCAAACAGATAAATATCTATAAAATGCCAGTCTGTGGATATTTTAGTTGTGAACAGAAAAT
This sequence comes from Fulmarus glacialis, assembly GCF_000690835.1. Classification (NCBI taxonomy): domain Eukaryota; kingdom Metazoa; phylum Chordata; class Aves; order Procellariiformes; family Procellariidae; genus Fulmarus; species Fulmarus glacialis. The sequence continues at coordinate 58,467 of NW_009213558.1, read as the reverse complement.
TTAAAGTTTAGATGGCTGGTATTTCTTCCCAAACCTTGGGAGTGGCCCAGGGTCATTCACTTGAAATCTTATCTGTCCCAGAATACACTGTATTATTTGAGCACTCTCATATGCAAAGACCAATGGGTTGGTTGGCTTTAACAACACTGCTTCAGAGCACTGGGTGAGCAAATCTTCCATTTTGTCCTTTACTCGGAATTCTATTTTCAATTACTCTTGTGTTAACTCAGGGAAACACTTAAAACAAGTATGTGTACTGCCACAGTTTTTATGTGAGAAATGTGGATGTTTAGGATTATGACTTACAGACTAGGATTTATATGACAAGAGATAGTGAGTTGCAGAAAGTGTATGTTTTGTATGTTTGGGCTTTTTTTCCTCCCACATGTAGAGCAGAAGTCTCTCAAATATTTACAGGAGTATGCCTGTTGATAATATAGGATTTTTCATTTAACATTTGGACATCGTGCTGGAGACAATGTTTTGTAAACAGTAATAATACATATGATCTACTCAAGGGGTAAGTGATACAGCAGCATGTTTTGTGAGCGCTCAAGTTTTACTTGGTCAAGTGCTTTTCCTGTGGTTTTCTACATATTCATGTCTATTTATGAATAGTTTGCTTTGAAAGCATAGAAGAAGAAAGAAAGAATAAAGATCATCTAGGAGTTAAGGAGCCTATTAAAATTTTCTGTTTCCTAAAATCTTAATAGTCAAGGAATTTTGAAATATTAGACCCTAAATGCCATAGGCTAAATAGCAGTCCTCTGAAAAGGGTAATATTTAATTTGGCATATTTGTTCTGAATGTTAGCTGTATTAAATATTTGTATTTTCTCTGAGCTTGAAGGAAACTTAGTATTTGCAGTATCTTGTGTAATTCCTATTTCCAGAGATATATTAAGAGGTTATATGAGGTCACCACTGTGTTGCTGTCAAAAGACACACCCCTCATAGCCAGCGGACCATGCTAGCCCAGGGTAAGCTGGCTAGAAACATCATGTTTGGCTCGCGTCCTTTGTTCCAGCTGCTGAATTGTATTAAAAGACATCTAAAAATACTCCGAGACTAATTTAGGCAGTAACATCTTTATTAATTAAAAACCAAAGACATTAAAAACCATTAAATGCTTAGTATCTATCTACTCTGTATTCATGCAAACAAAGCTGTAATTAAGACTGTTGCAGTTGCAATGGGAGAAGCAATGTCTGTGAGTGGGATGGCAAATGGACCATGGTACGCTGTTCCTGCTAACATATAGGCCGCTATTATAAAGCAGTTTAAGAAATCTGTTGGTAAGCAGTACATAAGGAGCCGCAGTGGCTTAATGAAGGCAAGAAAAGAAGAATAATAGACGTGGAGAAAAAGTCAGGATCTGTTATTTGGATTGGCCCTTTGGTGTTTCTGTTTGACATACAAAATAAAATGCCTTATAAAATGAGGATCAGCATGAGACTGACTTTCTGGAAATGGGAAGCTTAACCAAGGTATAACTATTTGCTTTCTTTTAAGATTTGTGAAATTCTTGAACTTTTGCATAGCTACCATTTTACACCACAAGATTGTCTGTAATAAAATCCGTGGGACTCAGGTGTTTTTCATTATTGGGTTGCTTTTTTCTTAATTTGCTTTTGGTACATTAGTCTGATAATCAGTTCTGAACAAGTAGCAGACTGTAAGTCCTTATGTAAAATACCACTGTATATACGCACAATTTAACCTAATCAATTTTGTGGCAGCTTGGGGGGGGAATAGTGGTAGCAGCCTCACAAGTTTGGGGATGAAGGCAGTCTTGCAAAGAAACTGAAGGGACAGGAGAAAGTTGAAGCCATGTATTTTTTTTTATCGCCCTCTCCCCTACCTCCCCCGCTTAAGTTCTGTTGATGATACTTGAATTACCAAGAGTGCCAAAACCTAGGAAGTGAGTAAGTTTGGACTGCGTGCAGCGTGTATAATTCTCTTCAGAACAGGGCGGAGATTCCGTTGGCTTGCAGCAGAGTACTTGGAGAAGGCTAATACTCTTTACTGTTTAAAAACAAGGATTTAAAAAAGCTTTCAGCAGCTACGCAGCACTGGTTTTCTATAGCAGAATGTTGTTTTTCAAGAGGGAGCAAATGTAAAACTGAGATGAGGTTTCATTGTGTCTATCAAGAGGCAAAATATTAGAATGATTGTATGAATTCTGTCTCAAGTACCATCATGGCTAAAATTGCTCAGAATATGAAGCTATGTAGGATTCAGATGTATGGAGCATTAAATTCTAACTAATAACTTATTATTGGGTGTTAGATAACATCAATGATTTTCCACTGTACATTTACTGTCGCCTCACTAACTCTGAGGATATTTTTTCAGTTTCTATTTTACTTGCTGTGTCCAAAAAATAATCAGCAGCTGTGCAGAGTCTCTATAGGGGAAAAAACCCCCAACCCCTTAAATTACAAATGCTGAAAAAAAAAAATCAGTATTCAGTAACAAGCAAGCAAAATAGTTGTGACAAATGGGATTCAACATTTCTATTTTAAACCATGACGTGAATTGAATGATATGGAGTAAAACAATCATGCTTCAACTTTTTAGCTGTATTGACTAGAATTTGTACTCTGGTAACAAAAAAATGTGGTAGAAGACATCTATTGAATATGCGGACAGGAATATAGAATTACATTGTTCAACACCCAGAACTTGCTGTATTAAGCACAGGATCACTGCCAAAAAAAGCAGCATGAAGAGCTGTTTAGTCCCGTTCCTTGTCTCTTCCGCAGAGCCAGGTTGCAGAATGATGTGCTAAAAACCGAGTGACTTAAGTGAGGTTCATGACAAAAATGACTGAAACAGGAAGCTGCAGCTGATAATGGAAATAACTTCTGAACCCTAAATAAGGCTTTATTTATATACAGTTTAATAATTCTCCATGTTTAAACTTAAGACGGTGCAAATGGAGCAACATTTTTTTCATGCTGTATGATGAGAACCTTGATCCTGAATGCCAGATAATCCCTTAGATATGCACTTTTGTTTCTGTGCCATTTGGCCTTCTGTATAAATCTTTGGTTGTATTTAATGATTATTCAGGGATTTGCTGTTTTACAGGTACTACTTTAGCCTACTTGGGATTTTATATCTGTAAGAAATGAAATACTTTTTTTTTCATTTCCCGGAGATGAGGAAAAGGTACAGAAAGAGAGGATTTCCACATAGGTCAGTGCTGCTACACTACAACATCAATGTGACGTATTTATTATATTCTAATGCCCAGTTTTAAAGAAAGTGTTACTGTATAAATATGTGGCCTCTTATTTTCATAGCACAACAAAATCACTCATTTATTATCTCATTTATTACTGAGTTCCTTACCCACTTCTACTCCATAGTAACAACCTCTAGCGCTAGAGGAAAGACATTATGGTTGTGAAATTTCTTGAAGACTGATATTTCCAAAGTGAGATATCTTAGCTAAACAGTAATTCCCAATCTTTTTTTGTAAATTAGCCTTCTTCTGGGTTGCCCTCCAAATCCCCAGACTGCTGCTTCCCCCTCAAGGCCACTGCATAGTGCTTGTGCTCTGCTGGCTCCGGCCATCCTCGTGCTGAGCTCAGTCTCTCCAGTCCTTGCACCAGGACTCTTGCAGGGGCACCGTTCATATCTGACTTGCCTGAGTGTCTTCAGATGCAGCAAACCCTCAGGAAAACATGCTTGCAAATGCTCAAGATCTGGGAAACACTCATTTAAAATACTCCTCCTGTAATGTATGTAAATCTCTTCCTTCAGCTTATCAGAAACAATAATTTTTGACCCTGTAACTTACTCTTGTCACTGAAAGGCTAGGATGTTAAATTGAATTTGTGACCAAAACTGGTTTGCCCCACACCCTCAGTAGTCTATTTAGGTGAATTTTGAGTGTTTTATTATTTTTCTTCTTTAGCCTTGAAGAGGATTTTATTCTTTGAAATCCTTACCATTCAATAATATCTCTATTCCACTGAATGGGTTGGAACTTAACTGTGGGGTTTTTTTTAAGGTCTGGAAAGTGGAAAAACATATAAAGTATTTTACCTCTATCCTCTGAAAAACAAACATTTGGGCAAAGTCTGAAATTATCTTGGTCTTTCCAGCTCTTCCACCTCACTAAAAATTTTCTCTCTCTCTCTCTCAAAAAAAAATTAATTGTAGATGGCTAAAATTAAATGCTCTGTCGCTCTTTGCCTTCTGCATTGTAATGGTCATCTTAGTAGCCACATTCTTTCACCTCCTTTTCTCCACTTTGTAACTCTCTTCCATTGTGCTTCATTTGATTTGATTTCCTTGCTTCATTCAACCTCTGTTGCTTAAACCTGCGTGCCTTTTCTTAACGATGGGAGAGGAAGCATGGACCGGATTTGTAGTCCTGATGGTCTTTGCTCAAGAATCTCACAACTTCCACTTGATGGTTTGATGGTTTGTTCCCCTGGTACCCTTTCTGTATGATAGTTATGTGGTGAAAGTTTCCATGCTTGTTGACTGGTTGGGGTGCAGATGCCTAACTCCAAACTCCTTGAAAGTTTTTAGTTTGCAGCCACCTAGCCTGAAAAGTGCCTCTCTTCGCCGGCTCGCATGATTTTTTGCTTAAGTGAGCTTTACTAGTAACATTGAAACCCCACTTGCTCTTCCCAAGTTACTCTAATATGGTCGCACTGAAGACCACAAGAGCTGCAAAACTCTAGGAAACAAAATGAACTTTATTTCCAGTGTCTGATAGTTTGTTTGATAATTATGCTGCAGTTTCGTCTCTTCAGGCAGGTTTCCTTCCTTCTCTTCTGAGGCTTCAAGATTGAAGCATCAAAGTCATCAAACTAGAAACTGATTTCTTTTGAACAGAGTACTACACAATAAGACTTCCCCTGTCCCCAAATGCATTCATGTGGGCGAATCTATACATGTAAGCTTGTAGCTCCTTTTTTACCTTCTGATTAGAAGGAAAATAATATTTCAAAACTGCTAAGTAAAACAGCAAAATGATTTTTACTTTAATAACCGTGCTGAACTGATTAAATTCAGTTTCTGGGACAAAGAAACTAGTACTGTGCTCAAGTGATGCACAGTTGTTTCATGACGATGAAAGTATTATTTCAATTTAAAAATACCTAAGTCTGCTCTGAGCAAAAAAATGTTGTTAATCATGTGGAAAAAGTTATGAAAGGTATGGTACTTCACTTACAAAATTTTTAAAGTTGCCTATTTTCCCATACTTTAAGGAATAGAATTTATTCAATTCTGTTCTTAATTTCTATTCTTAATTTTAATTTAAATTCTATTCTTAATTTTAAACTTAGTTTCTAGTTTTATACATTTATGTATTTTCTATATTTTTAAAAAAGATTTCACTTTAAGAGTGATAATTTTGCGTCACGGAGCCTGTTCTTTCTGCTGTAAGAAAGCTTAGCCATATAATTAACTTTGTAGATCTTGACCCTAAGGCTATTCACAGGGTAATGGAGTTTCAAAGTAAAATGAAGATGAATATTATAGCATCCTAGTGGCCATACAGGGTTAACTGGGGTAATTATGACTGTTGTGATACTATAGATCCAAAATTCCCCCTCCGGTGTATTCTTCTAGCCTCTTTAATAAAGCTAGCTATAGCAGAAGTCAGCATTTGCAGGTGACTGGGGACAGCAAAAACAACCCATGACCCATCAGCCCTCTTTTCCTATGCCAGAAACCACAGTCTGTTATCACTAAATGAAAGGTCAGCAAATACTGGGGCAGTGGCTTCTGCTAGGGGTGACATGCAGGAGCTGCAGTGAAATGCCATGTACCACAGATGGGGCTCCACAAGTGTAACTTGGCCCCAACAGGGATGTTGCCTTGCCAGCACCCTACCTATAAATGTGAACAAATGGTGAAAGGAAGGAAGGAAGCTAAAAGCATTGTGTGTGGAGAACATAGGGGAAGTTTCTAAGAGTGGGTGACATGAGACAATGGTGAGTTGCAGGTAATGATGTCAACAGGGAAACTGTGTCATTGAAGATTTGAGTAAATTGCATTAAAATTTGTGCTTCTAAGGCTACATCACTGTCATACACAAGCTAGCTGATTTCAGGATAACTTTATGTATGCCTATGGAAGCTGTTGTCAAGACATGCCACACTCAAAAGAATGGAGGAATGTATTTCTAACTGGTATACAATCTGGAGATGTTTAAAGTATTCTGCCATCATCATTTTCTTTTCTGATAGAAGTGGAAATGATACATTCCTTAGAGAAAATTGTGGCTTTCTGGTTAGGAGTTTGAAGGAGGAGTCTTGAAAAATAGAATTGGTATGAGTGTTGATAAGCTTGCTATTTTACATAATATACTTTTACAGTAAGTAGGAACATGGAAGGAGCCGGTCAGAGGTATTATATCCCTTTTCAGGTGTGTCTATGTGAGCTTTTTCAAGTAAATCAAGAGGTTTCACTAACACTTGCTCATAGTCATGCGCAGATTTGAAAATGCTGCATGGTGAAATTAATGAAGTAGCTAATTTCTTGTTTTGGTGTGTCTGTGAAAATAGACTGCCTTGGTCTTCTATTTAATGTTGTTAAAGTTTTATGTAACCTTTTTTTTGCTGTCATAATTATGTTCAATAAAAAGTCAAACTGATTTGGATAATTATCAAACGCTTGATTAAATTAACGCAATTTCAATTCAAAAATTTCTTTTGAAAGTTCTGTGAGCTCTGTGTGATAACATGGAAATTTATTACATGGTTATGGCTGAAGGTAGCACGTAAGATCTTTTGCTGTTTATTTGCCCTGTTCTCATTTTAATGATTTCTAAGAAAAGTGTATTGCACTGGAAAATCTTGGAAAGACTGAACTGATTTGAAGACAGTGGGAGTACAAAATCAGGTTAATTATAGTAGCATATGTTGTCTTCCTTGTAATAAGGTGAAATTGTTTTTACTTATTTAGCTCTAAATTTTCCTTTTTCTATTCAGAGTTAGAGGCAGTTATGTAAGCCATGAATAGTTTGTATGGAACAAAATGACTCACCAAGATAGACGATAATGCACATAGCTGTGTTGTTACAGGGAAGTACTCAATGACTCAGCTATAGAAGAGGCTGCTAATTGGAACCGCTGCACATGTGGGTTTAGATGAATATCTACCCTGAACTTGCGCCAACACACTTTTTGGCACCTCTTTCTGCACGAATTACTGGTCAGACTTTGAAAAGTGCTGGGTGTCCCACCTCCCATGGGGAGGACATTAAAGGAGCTCTTCAGATTTCAATTTTGCCTTGCAGTTAACTCTAATATTTTTGTTGTCCGTTCTTGGCAGCTTCTATGAAGGGGTTGAAGCATAAACTTCCTGTGCTTTCCACTCCCAGGAGCATACCAAAATCTGAGGCTTTGCTTTTAAAATGTCTTCTAATATTGCCTTAATCCTTTCATTGGTATCTTCTCAGTACAGGAGTAATCTCCCTGTCACAATTCTGCATCTGCTCACAGAACAAGAGAATACCTGTGTGGCTGGTCACAGTTTACATCTCAGTTTGAGAAAGTCTAAGAAAAAAATTCTCTAATCTTATTTTCACAAGCTTTCCAAATGTGGGAAAGTTGCACCTGAGTTGAACATTTTTCTAGCCTTCACAGTCATCAGAACAAATCAGAAAATGGTTTCTGGATCGTAGTGGTCTCTGATGGTGTCGGTCTCTTAGAGCTGTCCTTGGTAGCTGGGTGCTCCTGACTTATCCCAAGGTACAGGTGGCTTTCTTCTGCTACACTGTAGGGGCAAATACTAGCAATCTTCACTTTGTTGCATTTTATACTTTGTTACTAATATCAGTATGAATACTATCAGGAATATATTTTATTAAAAAATGGCTTTTTATGGTTATGATTTATGGGTGATCATGATTATAACAATTGTAGGACAAATCGTGAAGTAAGTTTTATGTAGGTAATTTTGTTATTGCAATTATAAGGAATATACTCCTGTATATATTTTGCAGACTTACATGCTAATTGATATTTCAAATCCCAGAATGGGACATCCATCCTACCACATATCGCCGCAGCCCTATGGATTTAATCACATTATTTCTTTCTTGTTCCATGGACTTCCGACCATCTTCTAGAAAGTCATGAAAGCCTTTTTTTTGTCCTGCATGTGCTAATTGATTCGTACCATGTGTGTATATCCATATACTTAAAATAGTTTTCATCTCTTTTTAAAAAATTATTTTTATATATTTATTTATTTATTTTTATTTCCTATCCTTAGTAGCATATTTTATTCCTTTAGAATACTGGATATTTGATGTGGTGATGGTCTTGTTGGAAGAGAGTAGATTAGCAAAGAGAGCTTTGCAGATGAATCTTAATTATTTATGATAAAATAATAGTTCCTGTTACAAGTAGTAGAATGTAACTGTAGTTCCTGTGCTTGATCTGTATTTTATTTTTCCTTTCCAATCACATTACTTGTGTGGTAACATTAAGGTGTGTTTCCCTGGATGGCAGATATCTTTTACAACGTACTTATTTTCCTGTTTGTTTTCATGTTTGTGGGCTGATTGTTTACATGTAGCAAACGTAACTGCTTTACATGTCAGTGTTTTGCCTTTTAATAAAATAAGACCTTTCTGAAGGTGATGTTCGGCTGAGGCCTTTGAGAAGTGTGAAAGCAGAACTCGTGAAGAGTATTTTCTGTTTTAACAACTCCGCATAAATCCTTCTCCACTGTTACAGAAAAACATACTTTTACTGTGTAATCATTTTATGTCCATCTTTCTGAAATTGATGCATGTATTGTCTCTGTTGAATTTGTGTAAATTCATAATGTAGTGGCCATATAAAACATACAAAAACCCCACAATAAAAAGGAGGTTGCATGAAATTTCGTATAACGGTATAAATCTCTTTATCAAAGAGATATTGGATAAAAAGATCCATTTTCTTTTTTATTAAGAACCTATATATAATAAAAGATATTTGAAATACTTTCCCCCTGTAATTAATGCTGTCTCAGATTTTCAACATCCTAAGTTTATTGTCAATCTTGCATTTTCAAATTAAATGAAAAAGCTGTCTGTAAACGTCAAGTTTTCTTGATCACTGAATAGATAGATAGGATAGGAGATAATATGAAACAACCTGAAATAAGTAGAGGTACATTAAAGTTCTGTTTGAATAATTTTGAAAATTCTTCCATCCTTTTGTTTCAATTTTCTTTTTTTTTTTTTTTTTTCCCATGCTAAGTGAATTGGTTATCAGTTTCTTGTTAACTTTCTGGGTGAAACTTATGAATTAAATATCTGTGAAAAATGAGGGAGGTGCAGAGCTGAACAGGTCAATTCTGTCAGAAGTTCCTTAGAGGTAGCTAATAAAGCTCTTAATCCTAACATGCTCTTAGCAAAGTCTTTAACATCATGCCTTGCATATCCAAACAATCCTCTGCTTGCTTTCTGTAAGGTTAAGATCGGTGTGTGACAAGATGAAGTATACAGACTGACTTCTTCAGATAGTTTCAGGCCATAAAAATTTTAAGGCAGGAGATAAAAATATGGTCTTCTCTAGTTACAAAATAGTTTGACACTTAAAGAGGCATTCCAAAAAATTAAAGGATACTTTTAACAGTTGTGGGAGATAACTGTTTTTATTTTTTTGGATAATTCAGGTGGGGTTGTGCTTCTTGCTTTGAAGGGTAGAATTTATGTTCAGTGCAGACCTTTAATTGGAAAAAAGGTGTATTTTTTAAAAAGCAGTTATCAGCTCCGTTTTTGTCTCAGTTGCTGATTGTTTGGACTATATTGAAATTAAATAGCAGCCAGTTAAGTGTTGTTTCTTTTGCTCGGTATATATCTTCCCAGATGCACTGAAATTAATTCAGAAAATTGCAGGTTTATTTCAGTAAAAGTAAAGTGGCAATTCTTAAATTGTTGCCAAAGTCAAATGAGTTAATTCTATCAAGGTTTCTGCCTTTCATCATGTTTGTCTTTTACGTGTTTGTCTTTTTCTGCAAAACAGAATTGTCTTGCGTCAAAAAACCAGTGGCCTGAAGAAAGCTCCAAACTTTCCATTATACTTTTAAACAAATAATCATATATATTTCCTTCTTTAGTGTTAGCTCATATTTAGTTAATACATCAGAGAGCCTAGCTCCTATTGGTCACACAGATTACTTGTTTACAATTACGTCAAACTTACATCAGCACTTATTGTTATATTACCATGGTTATATTATTGTTAAACTTAACCTTGTGCTTGGTTGCTGATCAAAAACTAACTAGCTTTGTTTTCCTTTCTAACCCAACAGACAAAATTACTATACCTTGCCTGAACACTGAGGTATATTTTATATATGTGCAGACAAATTCAATGCATTTATATCAGACAAATTCACAGGGTTTAGTCTTTGCTATTTGCATTTTCATGGCAAAGTGAATGTTACCACAGTGAAGTGATAAAGACGCATCATCAAGACTAAGGAGGATATTTTCCACCAATTTTTTTTCTACTTTATTATTTTTCTGAAGTTCGATTTGCCTTGGGTTTTCATATTTATACGTCAGTATTACACACTGAAACCAAAGTGATTTCTGCTAATGCATTTCTGTCAGTGAGTTATTTTTTGCATCATCTATTGTTAATTCAGAACTTTCCTTTTCTTAACTCTCAGTATTACCAGGAAAGAAAAATGGGCTTGCTATTAAGCTTTAGCACATCCTCGAGTCTGGTGTGGATAACCTGTGACCTCTGCTGCGGCACATCATGTCTTTGTAGACCGAAATGTTGATAGTTTCTTCCTCTCACTGTTTTTTGTTCTGTTTATTAAAGTTTGCAATCTTTCATTGTGCTTATACAGTGACCCCTGTTATGAATGACATCCAAGAGAAATCTCTAGAAGGTGTTTATAATAGTAATAATAAATAATATTTAACTCGAGTCAGATGGAGACTACTGCCTTTCTCCCCTCACTGTTCAAAGCCCTGACAATTTGAGAACTTTTTCCTAGAAGCTTGAGGGGAAAAAAAGCCATCTAGAGCTGCCACTAGCTCTGTCTCTTGACCTGGTGGTAAAAACATCACTGGTGAGAGCAGGCTAGCCAGAGGAAAGATGTCCCTAATCTGCCCAATGTGAACATAAGGAAATAGTGACCCTTGGAAGGAGAGTATTCAGAAATGTGTTAGAAGTGACTGAAGGGTTTCAGAAATGGTCTCAAATACTTGTGGTTTCTAAGAAATGTTATCTTTCTGTGTAAAAATTATATACATGGAAATAACCATATTTAGGGAAGACATAAGATGTTGGTTATGTTTTTAATTTAAAAGTTTCATTTTCATTTTGGAACTCTGTGTAGGTGATCTATTTTTTTTAAGGTATTTTACAAGGCAGACCAAAGGCATTTTCAGTGCGATTTCTCCTATGCCTTGCGTTCAAGAAAAAGAATAGAGATAGGAGGAAGTAATGTAATATCTGGGAGTTCTTTAGAAATACATACCTTTTTGCTCAAGTAAAGACTTTTTTGGTATGGATTTGATTAAATACTAATGAATGTGAGTATCGATAAATAAGAAAAAGGTAACTTTTGCAGCAACATGAAACTACTGAGAATATTATCTGATGAATGGTCTCTACAACATGATATAAAGAACAGACAGAGAAAAAGGATACTAGTTAACAATAATATTTAGGATCCGTTTGAATGGAAGTAGACCAGAGAGAGTGATTTGCTAACAGCTGGACTTTGGGCAAGGTTTTAGCTGTGTAGAAGCGAAGAAAGCAATTTGCTGTGGAACTGTATAACGAACAACCAAGCAGAGTTAGCGATGTCTTCCTGTAAAGAGCTGAAGATGACATCAAGGTTGAACCCAGGGGTTTTGTGACTCTGAGGGGACAAATAATAGAGCTATTGACAGAGGCAGTGAAGAGAGGGAAAAGGAAGAATTTGGATAAAGATAATATACAACCACTTCAGCTCATGCTAATTGGTATATGCTCTGTTGACTTCATTCACAGCAGTTGAGGATATGGCCTGTTCAGTTCAGCTTTAATGATAAGTTTGAGTTGGCAGGGAGATCTCAGGATAAAATCTCAGCAAAAATAGGCAGAGATGAAAGAGTGAGATTATAGATCCCGAACTCTTGCAAGTGGGCCTATATCTTGTTCATTGAGTTGTGATGGCAGCTTAGGGAAGATGAGTTAGCTATGCAGAAGTAGAACAGAAAAAAACATAGAGAGCTTGAAAGAGAACAGGAAAAGAGAGAAGAAGAAACCCACTAAAAAGGCCAAAGAAAGGTTAAAAAGAAGAGAGACTTGGAGTTTTGAAAAGCAAAGTATTTGAAAGAATCCTAATAGTGAGATTAACTATAAAAGGAAAGCATACCAATAAACCAAGAGGAAAATGAAAAATAAAGGTTTTTTTTCACTCAGTTTAACAGAAAACAGATAAACAAAAGTGATTGGAACGTAATAAAAATTACTTCAAATAATTCTCATTTTCAGGAAGATGTTAGGAAATGTAAAGGTTGTGTTTTCTCTGTACTGTATGTTTTTGACTTCATAGTTCAAATGTTAACATGTTTCAGTGTCTTTTATGCTTAATTGTATTTATTGACACAAAACAACACAAAAGCTGAAAATTTGTTAGTAGATTGATATTACATTTAAATGATTGCATTCAGGCAATGTGTAAAGAAATTAAAAAGACTGTAAGAGTTTAGGAGAATACTGAAACAAATTATTTGTCTTTTGCTACGTAGTTTTCTTTCTTTCTTTGTATAAAAATATAGATCAGTAAGCAAATATATGTGATAAAATGTATATTTGTCATATATTTTCCCAAGGGTTGTAATATGGCATTATAGTCTTCAGATTGGTTTTAATGTCTAAATAAATTCTTTAATTAAATTGAGCTCTTTTTTATTTAAAGCTGTCTTTTGGGGAGATATTGCCTTAGATGATGAAGACTTAAAAATCTTTCAAATTGACAGGACGATTGACCTTACGCAGCACTCCAACGAAAGACTTGGCCATAACACAGGTATGATATTTCAAGCTTGTTTTAACTTACTTTTTCTGTTATTTACTTCTGTGTAGAAGGCAATTTCTGTTTTAAATGTAGAAAGTCAGTATAATGTTTGGGGTAATATTAGTTTACACTTTAAAAAGTTATTAAACAATGAGTATAAATT